>NC_091532.1:7056860-7363680 GCF_041682495.2 Bombus fervidus
TGAAAATAGTCAAAGCAAACTATGGAAAGGTAATCTATACATAGTAGTATAGTATAGTAAAAGTTATTCATAAAACACGAGACTTGGACTAAACTGAAGCAAAAAGGGAAAGAGAGAGACATAATATTTTAGGAAAATAAGAAAATAATAACGAAGGCTATGTTGTACCAAAATACTATCGTACGATTCGTGAAACCACTGGGCAACACGAACGATGCGTATTAAACATGATTTAAGGAAAATACCCTCAACGTTGAACCGTTATAAGAGGAACGCGGGTAATATTACAATTACTGTAAATATACTTGTAGTATACCACCATAGCGCGTTACAGCGTATTACTAGCAAAATAGGTAAGTGTCGGCGATACTAAAACGTAGCTAATAGTCACCGAAAAACTCCTGTCGTCGGTAGCGAGCACATCTTTCCCAAGACCAGGCGTCCTCGTCTCTTGCAGCAGATTTTCCATGAAGGACGCAAGGTCCTTGCATCTCTTTGACACATCAAGCTCGGTTATATCTGACTTTCTTTGGATGTTCTGCGCAGACGTACGATAGAACAAAAGAGAAAAAATTGGGGAATGAGCGAACTTATTAGTTGGGATTAAAGTTTCATGGGAAAAATTATGCGGCTGTGAACGTTTTACTGTTTATCTGTGTGTTTCGTTATTCTTCTTAAAATGCATTTATTTATTCGATGTCGCATTGTCCTTCAGAAAGAAAGAGAAGAACAGAGAAAAAAGAGGAATTAATTCTCTAATAATCTCCTGTTCTTTGCTTTCTGGTATTACAACTTTACTTAACAATTTGGACAAGTACTTAAGCTTCTAATCAAAAGCAAAGGATAAATAATATCGTTATGTAAAATATAGGCAACGCGAATTTTTATTTATAATAATCTTTATATCGCTATGAAAGAACGTGTATAATTTATATGTGAGTTGTTTTGTTGGCGTATAAATAAAAACTCGATCGACCATAAGGGTGATTGCTACGTTTACCTTATCGAACAATATCACGATCTAGACAAATTGCGCTAACTATATCACTGGTGCAGCATGAATCATCGAGAGAAAACATACCTCGTCAAGAAGTGTACGTATCTCTCCTTGTATGATCTTGGCCTCTTTTAGCACCTCCTCGCTAATGTTAGCCAATTGACCGTACTCGGTTGCGCATGGTAAGCGAAAGATATCAGGATTTGCTGGACCTTTCAATACCCTGTGTTGACCTACGACAAACTCTAGTTTTTTCGTCCAGGGATTGATAAAGGACGACCACTCTGTTTCGAGGACGACGTAGCCTCCGTTCTGCACTCCGAACCTGTAGGGTTTCGATCTGAAGGAGGCACCTTCGAGCTTGATCACCTGTTCAACGACATGTGTATAAATATGAATAATCGAAGGAATAGCTATTTTTATACGTCATTCGATGTTCGGTTGTCGGGACTCGCTTACGCTTGCACTTTTTCTGCGGATTACATTTTTTTTTTTTTCTTTTACACTATTATTCTGTTTTTGTCTCAAGCGTATACTCGATCGAAACCTAAAAATTTGTTTTTTTTCTGGGGCACATGCTCACAGTCTCATAGATGTCTTTGATGAAGGGCAGATCCTCGGGATGGTAGAAGTCGAATAGCGAACGGCCAACCATATCCTGAGGTAGATAGCCAAAGTATTGGACTACGTCGGGATCGACATGAGATAGGTAGCAGGTCGCAGTATGGCGGGTCGTGAATACCGAAGATATTATCGTTTCTTCTGGCGCTGCGGATAATGATAACAAGAAGATCGGAGTCATTCTCTCTTTTGTCAAGTGCTTCCTTCATGATAAAAGCTTTAATCTTTATGTTACGCAATCGAACCAACTTTGGCTCGTTGACAAATCTGTACGAACACTTGTGTACTCTACCTATGTAAGCGTGAAATAATATTATAACATTGTGCGAAGCGATGTACATTTCGATATTGTGTTTATGAATTTCGAACAGACTTGTCAGAAGGATTTAAAAGACTTTCGAAATGACATTCTAAGCCACGAGTAAATTGTACTTAAAGCAAGATCTGGATCTAACAAAAGCGTTAATATTGATACAAGAAAATGATAAAGAGGCAAATAAATGGATTAATTTTCAAAATAACTTCCATCTATCGTCGATAAGAAGTTAATACAAACAATTTCCAGAATAGACTGATAAGGGCAAACATCTTTGATTTCCCTTTCCCTTAGAAACAGAAAGAGGAATACGATATTATACCAAATTAGATCGCAATCAAAATATTCTTCATCTCTTTCTTTCTTATTGCCCTTTCTCTCTTTTTTGTTTAGATTAAAATACAGTGAATAAAGAAAAATCACTACTTGTTCATCAAACAAAAAATGAATTTTTATCTATTCTATGGAAAATGATCGATGCGTTGTTATTCTTGTAACTCTCTGTTTCTGCTTTTTAAATGAATACTCGAAACAGTGGTCTCCAAACTGAACGAAAACGAAAAACTGGCCAGATGATAAAAGAACGAATAAATAAAAAGACGACAAGGATGAGAGACTATCAAAATCGTCAGGATTCTCGAATAAATATTTCTAATTTAAGAAAAATTACCTTCTGCTTAAGGCACGTCGCCGTGGAAACCACCGAGTCATATTTTATCATCGAGAAGATTAGACTGAAGAAACGACTCGACTATTATTTCTCATACATATTAATCACGAATCGATAAATTATTATACGTAGATTTAGAGATCATTGAAAATTCCTTATTCTTATTATTTTTATTTAGAACAAACAATTTATCGAATCTTTTTTGTCAGTCGACTCTCCTCGAAGATCTTCAATCGTACTACCTTTATATGCAGAATGAACAGGTTGGGCAGTAACCACCAGGAACATTGCTTTGTGTTGCTGTTCAGTTGCACGGTCTCGAAAATCCCTGAACGATAAGGTCAAGTGGAACGGAAGGTAGAAATTCGACCTCGCCGCCTTATGCTGATCATTGGACTGGTGAATAATCGATCTCGTAAACTTTCGCAACCCGCAGAATAAACTTGCCCTTCTACCGTTAATACCTATGAATACAATAATAAAACAAATAAATAAAATAATAAACCAAGATATATAATAAATATTTACAGGTGTCTATAAAAGAATTTTATAACGTATTTTAATGCGAGGAAAATTACATAAAAGTTCGATGAAGATTATTAAATCACGTTCCTCGTAGTCTAGTTTTATTTTTTATTCAAAATTATAATTTCTTTTATGGAAAAGTTTCATTAAGGAACTTTGATGTAATACCTTTCGGTCTATCTTCTTGAGGCGACACTATACTGCTTGAAATCTGATCGGCCAGTGTAGCCTTATCCTTGGGGTGTACATAGTCAATGAAAGATCGGCCAATCCATGCGTCCTTGGGGTATCCTAGAGCTGTGCATATCGAGGGAGTCGTATACAACACGAGGCCATCATGCATCGAAATCACCGCGCAAAATCCCTCCTATATAGGATATACAATATGAAACTGTTGACTTCTATTTACGTCAGATTGGTGCTAGTAGATTTATCCATAAAATAATTGATTAACACGTAGATGACACCTGAATCTATGTCATCAAGATAGTCTTCACATAAAACACCTTTTTCGATATCCCTATTTCTCTTTTTTTAATCTAAATTACGTAGCTTGTAGAGTGAACTCGTCGCTACTTTTTCCTCGATTCTTGTTCACATTCTTTCCTCTGATTTTTACCACCATTTACATGCAAATTATGCGATGGAATTACCATAGGATATTTTACATGCAATACCTTAATAGTACTTTCAATTGGTCACTTTCAAACGCTATATGCACAGAGAAAAGAGCTGTATTTCATCAAAGAATATAATTTTTATTCATTTAAAAAAATTCCAAATGATCGAAGATATAAATTAAATAAAAACAAAAGAAATTCCATGACATAAAGAAATATATAGTTCTCTTGATAGAATATGTAATATAGTAAGTATATTTAGAACTTGATTAGTGAACCTTCACCCAACAAACCAATCCCATTATTGGCGTTGAAAAAAGCTACTTGTTAACGTAAGTATTAAGAAGAAAAGAAGGAAATGTACTATTTCTAAAGAGATTTAATAGTTTCACTATAAAGCCATTAGAAAGTCGTTTTGCTAGCCGCAGTTGTAAATCTCCTTTCTCCATGCATAATATCACGGAAACCTCGCGACAATAGTATCACTATGTTACATCATCGTATACAAAAAGCCATACCAAATTGCAATAATTAAGGAAAAAAAATGTTCTAATGTATCGATATAGGTCACAATCGGGTTAAGATTAATATATAAATATGTATATAATATTAGGTGGCAGGATGCTTTTCCGAGTATACCCGATCCTGCACCTCCCTAAGAAGAAGCCCCTCGATCGACCACGACCGAGCGAGTCTCGATTGACATAATTACTGTTTCTCTCTACGTGTCCTTCTACCACAGTTAACTAATTAGGAGAAATCTGTTTCCTCGTTGCTTTTTAATGAATACTAACATTGGCTTGAGAGGCGGAATCATCCAGAGGATTCGTACGAGAAGCAAGTCCTACTTCCACATCTGTGACGTTATCGCCGTTGTGCTCGCCGGGATCCGTTGCATCCACCAATTCTATGGCTACTTCTTCTTGTATACACCCAACAAAAATTCTCGTCGTTACATTCTGTTCTTCTTGGACATACCTGCCCATGTTTTCTAATAGAACATGGATTCTTTATACCCATTTAACATTTGTCAAGTTTTCAACAACGTTTCATGGACGTCCCTTTTATCGTTTTAACAATGGATAAACACGGAGATGTTTTTCGTCGAGTGATGGTTTTAATTTTGGAGGGTGATTTTAAATTTAGGATTCTAGGAGATCCTTTAAACGTGTAGGCGAAGGAAGGCAGTAACCAAGAAACGTAGCTGTTGTACGGATCTCCTTGGATACCCCTGAAAATGTGATATAGAGAAAGAGAATGTCTTTGATGATGGAAGAAACTAATTGAAATTAAATCGAAAATATTTGGAGGCGTCCAAGAAACGTGTAAGACGTGACCTATTGCATGGGTAATGAATTAATGAAGGATAGGAGATAGCAATGTTTCCTTAGTCCAACAGGACAAAAATTCCGCGACAACGTTTTGTAATACGAGAAGAAGTAACGAATCAACAGCTCGACATCGTTCTTGAAAGAAATAAATAAAAAGGAATTCAACTTCGAGCTCTATAACACACCAAGCTGATACCAAGGCAATTTTTACTTCTCGACTCTCGTTTTTTACCTCGTTTATCGAGCAACTGTTATTGGAATCTAATTTTTTAAATCATCCATAGTGTCGTTAAATTCATTCACGACGTTATTGCAAATCAATCGCTTCGTGTTTGGACGTCAACGTGCCCCACGTTGTTCAATTTTAAAACGACACATTTATCAAAGATTGTACAATACATTGTACTTAGTTATCCCTCGTGCAACGAACTAACAAACAAGCATCGTGATTACGAAACGGATCTATTCTCACGTTGAAACATGTCGTATTACAGGACACGTCGCAGGCTCGTAACCAGTAAATCAGGTCCAAGTTCGTAACGACCGATGAAAAAAGCCTACGTAAGAATTGGTTATTCGAGAAGTGGATTATTAAAAATTATGTAAATAATTACGTAAATCATAGACGCTTCTCGATGTTATATAAAGCTCGGTTCAGTTGTGAGTGCTACTGTGGCTGGACCAAACGGAGAGCTCGACAGCACCTGCCTTTTGTTCATAGTATCGAGTGATTATATAAAACCAGTATAAGGAGAAATTATATATAAATACATATATAATCTCAATGCTTAAAATATTTTAGGACCACTATTCTATCCAACAGCTGTCCTCCGCCGAAGGGGCACGCATGTATACCAAGTGATGCTTATATCACTGTAGTCAGGCTATTCAAGGAACTATTTGCAGCCTTGTAATTAGAATTACGTTATATATCGTTTATACGTTGCTATCGTTTATCATTTCAATTCATAACGCGAAAGATAGTATCTTCCAACGTTGTTACTATTTGTCTCCTACATTTGCTAAAGGATTCGTTGTACAAGTAGCGATACTGGCGCGGGAAGGTTGCTATGACGAAAAAGGATCAATATTTTACCACGTAAGTGAGTTAGAAACGGGGTGCTCTTTTCAAGGTTTTGTTCACGCTGAGCAGAGCTGAGATTAATTGCCAGGGTAACAACAACAGCCATTACTCTATTGTGTGACTATTTTATTTAGACACAAGCTACGTAAAACTCACGTTTAAAAAGATTCAAGACAATCGATGCTAACCGAGTGTTCCCGAATTCGAAGCAGACGAACCATTCAGATCCATTGAATCTCCCTTTTGTCCAAACTGAAACGCGAACTTGTAGGAGCTGACTAAGTAAAAACAGAACGCTCAAGACCGTTTCAACTTTGAACAAAAGAAGATGCAATTGACCGTTTCAGATTCAATGTCTGACGGACTAAGGGAACCATGGAGATGGACGTAAAGAAGGAAGAATGGTCATTCGAAGCTTTTGGCTATGAAGTAAGCGAAACCTAATTGAAGGGAAAAGTGCACGAAACCAAATAACGTTGCGCAAAACTGTCGATCTTCTTTCTACTTCCCCGAGAAAAATTAATTCGTGTTTCACGTATAGTTTTTAATTATAATTATCAACGATCTTACAGTTCTGCGTTAAATCGATTTCAATCAATGTTCAATCTTAACCGTGAAACTAGAAGGAGGATATTGTATTCGGTAAAGTCTGCAGTAGTACGAAAAAATAGTTAGACGGACGATAAGAATTTGATATTTGCTCCTCCTCTTGTGATACCGATCACAATCACAAAATCAATGATTACACGTCTCCAACGATTAAGCTACCTTATAAACGAAGAGATTCTAGGAATCGTACAGTTAACGTGCACTTGTTCCCGCAAATTTTGTATTACAACCAACCTGATTTTTTTTCAAGTATTGGCTTCGTTGGGACGGTGACATTATAAGACACAGCCTCTGGCGGTGTGCCGGCACTTTTCAGGATAATATCTGTCTCAGCGTTAACAGCCAAAATCGTCTTCGACTTCTTCTTCTTGTATTCTTTATCCTTTCTTTTGCTGATTGGCTGCGGCAGTGCTTCATTGCTATATTCATATGGACGTTACATGTATAAATGGAAAAAATTTTCTAATCTTAATCTAGCGGACAGATCCAAAAATTAGTAAAGACGGAACGTAATTTTGAGAGATGGTCAAACGTGGCATTTTATAGAAACTTCGTGTCATCGAAGAATATAATGTATTTTCTACGACATTACCTAACCATGTTTAAGGGAGTGATAACAAGGGAAAGAGTGACTTACTTTCGTTAACTTACAAATAAAGCAATCGCGATTGATAAAATGAAGCGAGTAGATCGACCTGTAATACAATAAACGATTCGCGACTCGTAGTTATAGTAAGTTTCATATTTCTAGCAGAGTTTTCATAACGTGACTTAGTATAATCCATTGATCTTATCGTGATATTTATTCAACTATTTTTATTGCTCAATCTTATCGAAATATCCCTAAGCAATCTGAAATAGAACATTCTTATGTGTTTTGTGATGATAACGCGATACTGGTAACGTTGATATACGTCATATGCTTTCAATACAATGCTAATTATAGATATACGTTCTAAAAATAAGTTTATTTCCCGCTGAGTCAAGAAATAAAGACTCCATTGGGCATGCATGCGAACACGAGCTCCAGGTTCATTTATTGCTTTAACAGTTGCTTCATCAAAAAGAATGTTGTTATTCTAAACGACCGTGATAAGCATAACTAGATTTATAGTATTGTTACGTGTTGTGGGAGTGGAATGATACAAAAATAGACTAGATTGCCGAGAAACTTTCTCCAGGAAAACCATTTGCAACAAAAATACAATACGTAACAAATGCTTTAGGTCATCAAATAGTGATTGCATTTGTTACGTAACAAAGAGAAAGTGCATTTCTCTAACGATAAACCTTTCAAGCTTTCTCCAAGATTAGGTTGGCCATTTAGTGTTCATATTTCCTAGTTCGATATTAAAGCTTGAGAAGGCCAATATATTCAAATAGCTTTGATTAAAACAATAGAAAGTATATGTACTTTGAATTTATATTACAATGGTCATAGAAATAAAATTAAAATAATTGCATGCTAATACCTTCTGAATTAAAAAATATAAAAACATTATTATTCATCTTAATATTCTTCTTTAAAGACCGAAAGTGATATTTCCTTTAATCAGGATTAGTCACAAATCGATATGTACAAAGCAGGAAATTTATTAATATAATTTGAAATACATTATGCAATAGGATAGCCTTTAATTGTACTCTCTCTCTCAAGAGAGAGGAAAGCTATTGTCCAACGCCTCTCATAATATATACGTATTTCCAGCATGAAAGAGCAATTACAAAAACATCGTTACAAATATAAATTAATTTCCAGTAACATCTGTTCCTTTGTGATTAAATATAGTTATTCGCAAGGGTTGATTCAAATTATCAAATATATGTCCATTCTATTCGAAGCAACAGAAAGGCATTCGCGGTAATTAACCTTGACCCTTATGTAGAGAATTATATGAGGTACATTCTGCGAATTGTGCGCGGCAAGCGACGACGCATTCTCATACTATTGGTTCGAAGAGTGCTTGTTTCACCGTCAGAGACCAATAAACATAAAACAATGCGAGGCATGTCACTCTGCTCTTCAAATATTTCGAATCAAGCAAACAGTAATATTTTTCACGTCGGATGTGATCCGCTGCTTTCCTTACAAGCAATCGCTGTTTTCCTTACAAAGTTTTCGCGTAAAAAAATAGAAAAAGAAAAAAAAAGAAAAGAATTCTATACGAGACGAACGTTGTCGTCGATCGGTGAGGTTTAAATGAAACAGGAAATGTGAACGACGTTACATTTTGATATATAAATTCAAAGCATCATTGTCTTTTTATTTTCTCTACCTCTTATTATATCTGACGAATAATCAGAAATAGACTTGTTTTAACTGTAATTTATAGACCCGGTGATGATTTATTATTGCAATGGCGCGGCCTATCCAGATTATGCAATAATACGTGGGGATACTTCATACCACGTAGGCGACGCCAATGGCGACATCGTAGGCACGTGGCAGGGCACATGCACCAGTGTTTACAGCTGCAAGTAACAAGGTTTGTGTGCGCTTTCTCGTAACTGAATGTAATCATTCTCTTGCACGTACATGAATACGATAGTAAAAATCCACATTGCTGGGCGCGTATGCGCGCTGTGTCACCTTCACAATCGCGATAATTATAGAACAACCGTGTTCAACTGTATGAACATACCAGGAGTACAAATCTGTCAATAATTTTTTCTGGCGTTCCATTATATGACTTTAATTATAGGGAAAGGGGAAGAATAAAATTTAAAACAAAAATTAACTAGATGACTCGTTACAATAGCGCCAAGTGACATAGATACAGACATCGAAATTTAAACGTTTCCTCGATTGTAATTATACAGAAGAAAATGATGGGAAAGGTTGTGTTGGCTTCTCTAATTTCACTATTGCTTTTGATTTGCAGGATGAATAATTCGCAAATATTAATGACGTTCGTTCTAAGGTGTTCATATACTCGAGCGAATAATCTAATTGGCAAACTCACGTTAGCATGCAACGTCTATTCAATCTTGCTGATTACAGCGGTTATATACACGCTACAACCACTAATTTTAACTTAGACATTTATTTTCCTTCTTTAAATACAAATAGACTTTTTTCGGTAGTTGAATAATATGTGTATGTCCTTTTCGTTTTTCCAATGTCAAATACCTTTTGCGACGTTCCATAAACGCCTGGGACACGTTATACTAAGTATCTTCTTTAACTACAGTGAAGTGCTTCCGCGTGTATAAGTTCATGTATTTTTCATTCGACGTACGATTATTGGAGATAACTACACAAAGTAGTACCGTAATATTGCAAAACTACAATTAGCAGTGTCTTGCGTATATTTCATTTTTATGTACCAAAAAAAAAAAAAAGAAAAAATAATGGTAGACACTTGCTTCAAATTGTTCTTTACCGAAAGTTCACACAGCACTGAGGAACAAGAATTACTTTCCACTGGATACTTTATTCTTATTCTTTATTACCTAAAGTTGTAATGATTTATCAATTGCTCATAAATACGACATATTGATATTTCACGCATAGTCGCAACATCCTTACGATCATAAATACTTTCACTTGCCATCAGCGGTCAATAAGTATCTCTGTGTTTTTTGAGGATTGTGTTTTGGGGAAAAAGTTTTTGTAAGTCAACCGTCATCGCGATTGCTTCTATTTTCGAACTACCGATAATACTAAAGAACCTTAAACAATATATTACCTGGATCCAAATGTCGAGGGGCGCCTACCGCAATAACCGCTACTTTCGGAGCGGTTACTATTTCTCGAGATTGAGCTGCCACTACTGCAACAGAAATGAGTAAACGTTATTAAACATTATTTAACGAATCCCTGCGTTATTAGTATAAAACAAAAATGATATTTTTAGATGGGTTTATCGTAATATGGCCTACATACGTAATGTAGTCACGTTAACGTCTGACGATTAATCGACCAAACTACTGTATATGCTTATTCACCGCACTAGGTCTGACCTTGACTATCCGTTACTACTGAACGCGCTCGCGTATTGAAATAATCTTTAAATCGATAGCTTACCAAGCTTTCCGTGCGATTATCAAACTTGGAAAATATATTAGCGTCTTAATGTTTTGGAATATTGTAACGAATAACATATTCAACAGATTACTATTTCAATGTTTAATGGCATTGAAAATTGAAAAAGAAAATGATCGTAAGTACCGAAGCTTTATGAATTTATGTTGCTCCATTACGAAACTTACGCTTTTTATCGAACTCTTGTAAGATTCATTTGTTATAATTTGCTCCTTCGTAACTAAATCCACGTGTAACGCTGGAACTAGAATACGCGCCTTCCGATAAGAGTTGCACCGTCCTTAGAAACAGTATCCTCGACAAATTAACTTATCTATCATGAGAACAGGCTGAAAAACTTGCTGAACAAACGAAAAATCGTGCGCAAGCTTGATCTAGTTCGTATCGCGAAAAAAGAATTACTATCCTCCGATTCTCTCTGTTTCACTGGCAAATGGGTACAAAGGTGGATAGAAGCTGATTGCAGCAGAGGTTCATTTCTCGAACGATAGAAACGGCCTCGGCCCATTGGCCAATTAAACCGGTGTCAAGAAAGTCACGCGATTCGCTGGCACAAAATCTCTGAAACCAGTTATGGAATGGAAAAAAAAGGACCGATCACATGTTCGGCAAACGTGACTACCACAATCGGCCCTTACGTCGGAGTCTTTCTGGCCTTTCACTGTCCTCATTATTTCCCAGGGAACGAGCACGGGGCTCCTACATTTGTTGCACCTCGTTCGGTAGGAAAAATTATTGCATAAGGTCTGTTTCACGCTCGTGGCCCCGTGACTAGAACTGTCGAACGGGACCGTGATCCGTCTATCGATTTTATTCCAAGTTCCGACACGAATAATCCCAAGGAAACGTTGTATTAACGAGATATAAAATCCGACAAAACATAGAATTCGCGATTATAATTAATCTCTAACTACAGACGTCTATATTTTATCCGTTACGTATCATTTCTAAGATTATTTGACAAATTCTATTTCTGTTAAGTTTTTGTGTTGTAAAAATTAATGACTATTTTAAATACTGGAATTTTTAGACTTCAACGCAAGATTACGGTAATAGATAGGATAGATAAGGGATTACGGTAATCCCTTAGACTCTTCTAAGGGATTCGTCGCGCTATTCTAGTGACGTATTTTTAGAATATTTATAAATCTAATAAAAAGCCCTATTAATTTTTCTGGTGATATAATCCTTCCATATTGACGTAAGAAATGGTACTATTATGCAATTAAAACAACAAACTGGTAAATATGTTGGATCAGCATATGGTGCAACATTCGCTTCACCAAAGGAACATCACGTTTCACTCTTCATCGGGTACCTGCAGCGTGTACAATTTTACTTGATAAGCAACACGTGAGAATTCAGAACCTATAATTATGCGCTAATATCAATCAGTTGAGTAGCATCAATAGCCGAGTCGCCCACGATGTCGTTCTTTGTTATTATAGGGGATCGCCATTAACTGTTACATCGACGATGGTTAATTAAAAAAACAAAGCTTGAAATACAACGTGCATATTGAACCAAGCAAGATTCCCTTAAAACAAATTTTTCCTAAAACATCAAATATACAACTTTTGTATGCAATTATCGTCTATATTAAAGACTTCATCACCAACATATACTCATTCATTAATCGCGTTGTAAGGTATAAAGGTTTGTAATTTATTTTGAGGTTTCTTATCAAATTGTAATCTGATTGCTCTTGCCATTTTAGATCGATAAAATTTTTATGACGCAATAAAATCATAACAATTGCTTTGATTAAACATAAAAAAATTCGATCATCAAACATCAATAAAGAGCCTCTTGGTTTATAATTTCTTCAATATTGCATCTTATTTCGTAAGGTTCTCGAGATTGGTACCATCGTGGAAAGTATTTCAGTCAGACGTTAACTTTCGTTAACGTAGCAATCAGCGATCTTACGTACGCTTTGCATTCGTTCGACCTGTTTTCATCGGGTTTCTCAACCCGAGCTTAGATGTTTAAATGCGAACGTGGAAATGCAAGCAGCATGTTTCGCCGAGAAACTAGTTAGCCTTAACCGTCGTGTTCGAGTTTCTATCCTTCTTGTTCTTCATGCTTTTCGTCTGCCTCTCACCTACATCATCGACAAAGCGTGTCAATGCCAAGAATCCTGTGCTAACGTACACTACATAGAGACTCGATATCCTAGCGATCCTAATAGTGAATATCCTACAGCTAAGTTTACAACGACAAACAATTGTTCGCAAATTCGTGTCTGTCAATGTAGACTTAGCCTAAGATATTTCATAAATTTTCAATTTGTTTAATTTGTGAATTATCACAATGATTTTGTCAGAGATCGACCACTTATATATGTCTGCAAGATACCCACGTGAAATTCATCCGCAAGTAAAAGTCCTTTCTCGAATACTAAGGATATTAAGGAAACAAAATCTATCAACGAGCTGAGAAGTTCAATTGAGTCTGATGGAACAGTCATCCAGCGATTAAGAGATCAGGGGTCAAACTTTACGGGTCCAATAATCTGATCAATCAATTCTATTCCTTGTCATCACTGATGGATCCAAAGCGGCGATCGCCATCCCCCCCTCAAGAATAAAAGAATATAAAAATATTATACCACATTCTGAAAAACCTGTTAGATATATAATTAATATTAATTTATTAATTTAATTATTTAGGCCATATACAGTATCGGATAGAGATATTGAAATGTAAGTTATAAGTAAATTTTTAATTTTGGCAAAGAAAATTTAAAAATGTACTTGTGTACTTTTACACATTTCGCTGCCCTCACCGAAGAAAGGCTTCATCATTGTTTGTAATGAACAAAATGCGCTCTTGTAATTTTTATTTCGATACAAGTTTCAGAAGAATGATCGTCTCTACTCAGATGATCAAGATGCGTAGGCAGTGGTAATTCTTAGTAGTAGGTATAAAACTCTGAAATATACAATTTATCAAGACGAATTGAAGAAACCAATTGATCAGTCAATCGATTAATTCGTTTTCTTTAGTATATATACAATATATTTCATAAGTACACAATCTAAGTCTTATGGTTCGATATTAAACATCCATCACATGGGACATAAGAAAATTAAGTTGTAGGGGTTTCTTCGCGTTCATAGATGCAAATCGTTATGAAACTCTCTTACATCTTTTGTAAGGTCTCCGAACGCGATAAAAAATCGTAAAACTTCTGACATATCAAAACCTGCATTTTCCAATCGATCCAATGATTTATAGTTCATCTCCGGCTTGGATTTTCCAAACGTTTAATCAAACATTTACTTTTACTATCTTTGTACATTCATTTATAGAATAACACGGGATCATATATACATATATTGCATAAATTGAGATTACACAAGAATTCGACTGATCGATTACAGGAATGTAAGAGGAATCGGGAAATGAAAAATAAAAGAAGAGGAGAAAAAGCAAAAAAAGAGATTATGTCTCATCAAGAGAATACGTGAGATATATCTGCATTAGTTAATTCTGTATAAAAATAGCAAATCAATTAGATTGGCTGCAATTAAACAGCATTCATTAATTAAAATCTGATAAACGTTTATTAAACATCTGCATGTAGATTGCACACGATGACCATAATAGAATAACGATGTATTAATTATGCTCGACAAAAAATTATATAGCTTTTTGCCTTCATCGCTTGCGTTCTATTAACGTTGATGTTATTTATGCATATTAGTTATTTACATTAATTGCCGGCTGTTCTTTTTCCTAAAGAATAAATACGCTTTGTATACAATTTATTACATAAATATTAGCAAAATCATTTACAATTATTGAATGTATCGATATCAGAATGTATTTTAAGCGATACGATAAAATGGAAGTTTTATAATATGTTTTTTAATACCAAATAAACTAATAATTTTCAAGACTATTCTATCTTATGATTAGTCCTCTTAGTTACCAACTACTGTACCGTTTATTATTTCAAATGAAAATTAGCCAAATAGTATAAGAGCACATTGATACATTTAATATACATATTAATATACATTTCTGGTATTGGTATCATGTCAAAAATGTGGGAGATCTTACACTTCACAATTTACGTTAATACCTATGATTATTAAAATTTGGTTTTATAAGAATATGAATTGTAGAATTGCAATTTTACCTGAAATATCCACCGACTCGTCTTTTTCTTATAGACGTATCATTGCAATAATGTATAATGAGTTGATCGACTAATATAACGCATAGTTCATATTTGAAATTCATGGCGCTATATTCAAATCAATGCTTGCGAAATGAAATAAATTCAGAGCACTTTGAAAGGTATAGACAAACAATCAAAAAATTCGATACATACCTACGTTGCGACTGACTGTTGCTACAAGTATTGGAATATCCGGAATCCGACACCTTAGCATTTTCAGTGGATACTTCTTCCATCGTTGTCTTCTAAGGGTAGCGTTTCTTTTAGACGATATCCGTTAAGTCACAACACTGCTGCTAAATTAATTGAACTCGATGTTCACGCGTCATTTCTATATTTCGTGGCAGTAAAAGTGTTAAGAACTGATAAAGAAATAAGCGAAGGCAAATTGTTCGTATTTGTACGAACAAAAGGGAATAAGTTTTTTTGTTTAATGTATCGCATTCACCATTAATAATTAAATTAAGAATAACGCACCATTTGATCGGTGATAAAAAATCAGTAAATAGAGAAATAGGCTTTCACTAATTTTCAGTTGGTTTCACAATAATATAATAAACACCACGATGCGTTCTAGACGACGATGTCTATGAAGACTGAACTGAACCACACATTACATATCTACCGCGCGGAGCGACTGTTCCGCATCATGCTGCACGTTCGGTAACACGTGAGTTGTTATCCCTCCCAGCCTACTGTTAACCTATATCGATGCAAAACGTGCCCCACTTAAACCTCTCGAACGACGAACGCGATTAAAATATGTAATCTGTTACCCCACGACTTTTACGCTTGATTCCAGCGCAGTTTAATGGCGCGAAAATCATTCCTTATGTACTATTGCGACACCTGCTGACAACTTTATTCCATAATATCTTTCGGTTTAAATTTGAGGCAATAGATCATATTCGAGAATCGATTAAAAATAACATAACATACTCCTTTTTTATAAATGTTATTTTATTGCACATTTTATGAGCATATCAAATAAATATGCTAAAAATAAATTATAAACATGGTATACCTTAAAAGTGCAGTATAAAAGCGAAATGCGTAAACAAGTACAAATACAATAATCTTCTGATCGGCATAATAATCTCCGTCCAGTAATAAAAAGGAGGAACTATATAAAATTATAATTTATTCTTTATATTTTACGTTTTGTATATACAATAATAGTAGTATCTTACTCTGCTATATCACAGTCATCAGGTACACATCTTTGAATCCTTGAGATATCCTGAAAGTTAACAGAAAAAACACGTCAGGTTAATAAATTATAAACATAGTGTAAAATAGGATATTCTGTTCAGTGTGAAAAAAAAAAAAAATAAGTGGAAGTCAGTGTGAGGTTTTGAATACTTAATGTGTATTTTAATATCACCAAATAAACAAGTCAGTTACAGTCTCCTAAAACATCATTGTGTATGGTCATTGAGTAGAACAGTCTAACACATGTACAAAAGTGTCCATCATAAAACGTTCATGTTGTGCGTCAATTATTGGTATTTGACAAATGTGATTATGGACATAATATTAATTTCCTAAGAAAACGTATCTTTTTCCAGGAAATTTGGTCTAATTATAGAAAACAATATGTCAGTATATTTTATACACATAAACATATGTGATACTGAAACGATTCCAAAACAAGATTTACTCATAATACTTGAATGGAAAATTTTGTAATTACTCACATTACTTCTCTGTTTCCAATTGTGTAATTACATAAATTAATTTTGTTTTTACAGAAATACGTAACATAATTAAATCTGATTAATAATACAATCTTTTAAAATGAATTATGTACATCTGGTGTAATTAAAATTAAGATTATTATTGTAAGCTATAATAAAACATAATACACTTTTAGTCAAATATAGTTTTAATCTACACAAAAATATTTTTCAAATACGCTTCGTTATATTTATATTCACAAAAATATAATTTTGATTTATATCACGTAGAGTTTTAATCCATAAAATCACATTTGAAAAGTATTTAAAAATAAAAGTATTATTCTGCAGAATATATCTTGTTTTGGAATTTAAATTCTACGAAATATATTATTATTCGCAATTACGAAAATATTTCTTGAAACAGACACAAGAAATAAATTGCTTTACGTTTTCTTCCATACATACTACATCTAATAAAAGAATAATACAGAACTATTGGATATAAATTATAAAGAAAACTTGTTTTACTAATCCTACAGCAGGTTATATTATAAAGCCTGTGCGAATAAATAAAATTAATATTATAATTAATAATTACATATTTCTTGTTTTGCAATTAAGAATATAAAATATTAAAAGGTAATTTCATTTTATATTCTCTATTTTAAAATTATTCAATTCCCTTAATCATTAATGTATAAATTCATTCTTTTCTTTTTATAGATTTGTTTGAATATATCTTCATTTCAGTATAACTTTAATACAAAAGTATATATGCAATGAGAAATACTCTTACCTCTGATTAATGTCTATAGTATATTACCATACAACAATAAACACCTCGAGTATACTCGATATCATGTACCTTCCTTGTGGTAAAGATACAAGTTCCAAATTTAACTAATTTCTTGTATTCTGTATATTCTTAACTAGAATATTTAAGATCACTTTTCGCACAGGCCTTTTAAAATAATAAAATTAGGAAGTCAGGTGTACGTGTAACGACATGTAAGGATAAAGTAAAGTATCGTTAAAGTTTCAGTAACGTTGAAATCGCGAACGTAAGCGGTAGTTAAAAGTAGGTAGTTGGAGTTTCCTTGGATGCGGGCCCGACGTGGTCAAGTGAGTCTTAAAATTCGTCTCTTTTATTGCGTGCGTCCAGCTTGTGTATACCAGTCAGTCTGTGAAGACAAATAGAAAAATTACATTTTCTCCTGTTTTTCGAGTAAAGTAATCGTCAGTTACAACGTCAGGGTGTTAATATTTAATTGCCTCTCTCTTTCCCTCCTTTCTTTTTGCCATGTACTCAGCGATTTACTTACGAGGTATACAAAAAAAATTTAATTTTCGTCTTCGTCCGTTCGTAGTCGTTTCCTACGATCTTCACCGACATTACGCTCTTCTGCTTCTAATACTTTTAATCGAGATCCACAAATTTCTTGTCCGTGTAAAACCTACGGTTATTATTTTATAGATTGATTATTACTGTTTAACTGTCTTATTTGTTTAGAAAAAGTCATTATGATGAAATAAAGCATGATAAAATATACCTCGATTGCTTCATTTGCACTTTGCACACTGGCATACTTTGCATAACCACAATTTTTCCCTGGAAGCATGTAAACATCTATAAGGTTCCCAAATCTACAGAAAGCATCTTTCATGGCAAATATTGGAGGTACTGGAGGTCCACATACAATGAAGCACCTTTTAGCAACCTCTGCATCTATACTAGCCATTGGTTGCACAGGTGGTAACTTCACACACATTGAATGCTCTAAACCTAATTAAGTAAAAATATAATTAAACAAAAAAATCATACATTATCACATTATGTAGATAAAATAATCTCTCACTTGGTGCAGTTAATCCTGCAGCTTGAATTAAAGATGTAGCTTGAGCAATAGTTTCAGCTAAATGTGCCAAATCTGTCCTAGCACTAGCAATTCCAGCAGCAGAACTACCAGGTTTTATTGCATTTTTTGGTGGAGCACTTGATAAATCCGGCTTAACTATCATCCTATGACCAGGAGGATATTCAAAACCATGAAATTTTTCTCTTGCATATGCTGCTGCACTAGGATTAGAATATACTACAACAGCCTGACCTCTTGGCATTCTATATCGTACGTCATTTTTCAAATGACAATAATCCAATCCAGGTACAATGTCAAATAATTTCCATAATTGATCTTGGTTCAATGCTGGATGTGCAATTACTTGCAAATGTGTATAACCTTCAGAATTAGGATAATTTGTGGCAATTTCTAAACTAATACTGCTCTTCCCAAAATTTGATGAACTATAACCTCCACCAGTGCTATCATAATGAGAAGATAGTCCATTATTATATTTCACATCAATATGTTCAGGTTTTGGTTTTTTTGGTTCTGCAAATACAGCCTTGTATTTCCTATCGCATTCTTCAAATGCTTTCGCTGCACTAGATACTTTTTGAAATTTTACATAACCAAAGCCTTTTGATTCATTCGTATTTCTGTCTTTAACTACTGTTGCATATTCTATAGACCCAAACTTTGAAAATTCTCGATGAAGTTCTCCATCTGTCATAGACTTAGGTAATACACAAAAGAGACGTACCCATCTTTCTTCTTCATTTGTTTCTCTGACAGATCCTTGATCACGACTGTAACAAATATCTAGATTTTCACATTTATCAACAAATAAATATATCAACAAAGAATAGTCTTTCAAAGATATTTTGGAATAACTATTATAATTCTTACTTTGAAGCAATCATTACTTTAATAGGTCTTCCAACAGAACCCAACATTTTTCCATTCATCTCTTCAAGAGCAAAAGCTGCCTCTGATGTTTTTGAAAATTTAATGTATGTGACTCCTAGGTAAACAAGATACATTACTTTTCAAATGTTTGAATAACTCGTAAAAAGCATATAAATAAACAATTTTCATAAATAAAAAATGTGTATATAGATAAATTTACAAATATGTAAAAGATGATTAAAAAGAAAATAAACTCTTATTGATTTCTTGTGTAGACAAGAGAAATTACCTTTATTTTCCCCCGTAGTTCGATCTTTCACTACCCAAATATCTTCGATCTTCCCAAACTTTTCGAAGGCTTTTCTAAGATCATCTTCTTCAAGACTTTTGTGGCATATAACAAATAAACGTGAATTCGGTGGATCATCATTTTTTGATCTTAAATCCGTTTGTGAATAGTATGAATCCCTTTCCCTGTGGTCAGCCATTTTGCAAATGAATGATGCAGACTACGTCGCCCGTCTATGGTCAGTTAAGCCGATGTGCTTCAGGAACGGCTCAAATAGGGTTCTACGAGATCAGTTTCTCACATGTATAAAGTAACGTATGTACATAGGTATGTAGTAGTATTAGAATATTTTTCAGAATTTCATAGATGAAACATACTACAAAGTATTAGTTATACTGTTAATGTTCTCTAAAATTCATTATTATGGAATAAATAATAAAATTACAATAAAAACTTCCTTTACACTCCTATCTAAAAGAAAGATACATACATATTACTTAAAATAAACCAAATATTATGTTTATTAAATTACTAACGTTATCATACAATCGTATAAATTGAAATTGATATTATTTGAGTACAAATGAAAATAAGGAAGACGTATATAATTATACTAATTACATATAATATATGCTAGTTTAAGCTATATGAAGTTTTATTTAACTTTGGTGAATCATGGCGCGAAATTATTTTTACTTGGATTTCCATTTTAGTCGATATGAATATATTGTCAATCTAAATGTTATATTCTTATTAAGCTTTTTAATTTAAAATTAGGTGTTTAATAAATTTTGTTAATATATTAGAAAAGTTATTTAAAATCACATATATGTATTGTTATTTGGAAATGTGACATAGTTATAATTGTAACAACAAATAGGTTAGATAAATTACTTCCGCTTTGATTTCACAAGAATGGTGAGCGACTCACAAGTCATGCTCTACTATTTTTTCATAATACAGACTTTCTTATACGAAAGCATATGTACATAGGTAGGTGTATGTTAGAAATTATTACTGCTTTCATTTCCTGGATAAATATAAAGTTTCCTGATACACACGCGCGTGCGCATGCATTCACATATATATGTATACAAGTGTATATTGGCCCATCATTTTATTGTATAAGATTGTATGCATGTCTATATATTGTATTTTAGTAAAGTAATGTATTATAGAAGGATAATAATCTTTATTTCTTAAAAATATCAGTTTATAATTTAAGAAAGAACAAATAATTTACACACATATACAAATGTATGTAACATATTTTTTTAATAAACTTGTATCTTTATGTAAAACTGCTGAAAATATTTTGTTTAAAAAGACCAGTTATTATTATTAGATCTAATACATATTGATAGATTTATCAACTATATGTACATTTTATTAGCATAAAATTATATTAATAATCATTATACATCATATGTAGATGCAGATACATTTCCACCATGTCCAGTCCAATTAGTATGTACAAATTTTCCTTCTTGCCCAAGTAATTCATAGGTGTGAGCTCCAAAGTAATCTCGTTGAGCTTGAAGTAAATTTGCTGGAAGTCGAGCTGTTCTATAGCCATCATAGAAAGCTAAAGCAGTTGATAATGCAGGAGTTGCTATGCCTAATGTTACAGCTGTAGATACTACTATCCGAGCACTAGCTTGACATTCTTTCATTGCATTAGCAAAGAAATCATCCAATAATAAATTGGACAGTTTTGGATTCTTCTCAAATGCTGTTTTTATATTTCCCAAAAATGCACTAAAAGCAAAAATTGAATGATAAATTATTGTTACCAAAATTATTATAAAATTTCCATAAAAATCTGTGTACCTTCTTATAATACATCCTCCTCTCCACATAAGAGCTATACCACCATAATTCAAATTCCAATTGTGAATTTTAGCAGCCTCTCTTAATAACATAAATCCTTGTGCATAGGAAATAATTTTGGACGCATAGAGAGCTTTCTTTAAATGCTCTAGGAACTGTTTCTTGTCGCCTTGATATATAGCATCAGGACCTTGCAATACTGAGCTTGCTTCTATTCTTTCACTTTGTAAGGCAGAAAGGCACCTAGCAAAGACTGATTCTCCTATTAGAGTTACAGGTACTCCATAATCTAGTGCTGCAATAGCTGTCCACTTTCCAGTTCCTTTTTGTCCAGCTGTATCCCTAATTCGCTCTAATAAATATCCTTTTTCATCCTTATATTTAAGGATATCTTTCGTAATTTCAATTAAAAATGAGTCAAGTTCTCCTTTATTCCAATCCTCAAAGACCTGACTCATTTCTTCTGGATTAAGTTTTAAACCATTTCGCATAATGTGATATGCTTCACAAATAAGTTGCATATCACCATACTCAATACCATTATGTACCATTTTTACAAAGTGTCCTGCACCTCTTTCGCCAACCCAATCACAACAAGGTTCTTTATTAACTTTTGCACAGATTGACTAAAAAAATATGTATGCTTAAGTAATTTATATTATATACTAAATAAATAATTATATTTCAATGCTAAAAAAAATCACCTGAAAGATTTGTTTAATATGTGGCCAAGCTTTGGGATTTCCACCTGGCATTAAAGATGGTCCATATCGAGCACCATCTTCACCTCCACTAACACCACTACCAACAAATAAAATTCCTTTCTTTTCTAGCTCCTTAGTTCGTCTATCAGTATCCTGGTACTCAGAGTTACCACCATCAATAATAATATCTCCAGGAGACAATAAAGGTACTAATTGTTCAATAAATGCATCCACAGCAGCGCCAGCTTTAAAGATGATATAGTATTGTACATGATTATTTCAATTATATAAAATTCTCAGGCAAACTATATGAAGAAAATAAAAGGAGAATGCTAGACTTGACCTACAGTGAGAGTTATAAGGATACTAACAAAGCCATAGAACTAAAAAGATCTAAATACTTGGATATGAAAATACTGCTTCTAATAAGAAAATTAATGCACAAATAAGACTAATAGGAAAACTAGGATGAGTAATGATAATTGAAAAGAGTTATAAATACAAAATAAACAAATGTACAGAATACAGAACATGCAATAGGAAAAAGATGGAAATTAGAAGCCAAGTCAAAACTAAATGACAAAGAAATAAGACCAAAATGAATAGAAAATGGTAAACTAACACAGATTTTAAAGAGTTATGATCCCTCTGCTTAGAACATTAGAAAGAAAACAGAAATGCAGAAAAGACAAGAAGTATATCACTATATACTAGTTAACTAAAAACTGAAAGATATACAAACTACACTAAGTATACTACCTGAAGCACACAGTATCACTACAAATACACATCTAAATACAAGTTTAGGAGTAGTTATAGACTTAACAATAGTTTGGGAGGTCAAATTCTTGTTTTCAAATTTATAATTTACAACAGGAATTTACCTTTTACTAAAAGCATTACTCTTTTTGGTGATTTTAATTTGTCTACCATTTCTTTCAATGAATATGCACCAATTATTTTTGTGCCCTTTGCTTCATTTTCCAAAAAAGATTTGACTTTCTCTGTTGTACGGTTGTAGGCACACACCACAAATCCATGATCATTCATGTTTAGGATTAAATTCTGACCCATAACAGCCAACCCAATAAGGGCAATATCAGCAACTCTATAAAGTAAATTATGTTTTTTACTAAATTTGGAGTCACTTGAAAATATATCTTTTACATTATACTTATCTCATACATTATATATTACATATTACAATATATACAAATGAAAAAATTGATTTTCTAAATTAATTTATAATATTTAGATTATATTTATTCTCCTTTTTACTTTTTTAAATTAATTAATTATTTATTATAATTAACTCGAATAGAAATGATTATATAAACCACATTATCATAAAAACAATTATCTAAGTCCTTTTTACAAATTTAAATTTTTAACATATCAGAAATAATGTATAGATGACTCACGGTTTACTCATTTTAGTAAGTATTATTTTTCAAAATAAGATGTACTTTGTTTTCTTTGGTTTTATATCAAAGCAACAAGTGGCCGAATGCTTTCCCACAAAGATCAAGAATGAATGTTCATGCTGGAGTAGATTCAACATCAACCGACATTTCATAAGCCAATCGCGGTGCGCAACGTCAGCATAATGTTAACACACTACGGAGACTATTAAAACGTTTCATAATGTTATCACTATTTAGATATATTATAAATGTAATATTAAATGATAATTAAAACGATGGAAAATTCGAACTTTCCATTTTATTATTTCATATCCTAAAAAACTTAGCCTTTATAAGGATAGTATTCTACTGAATTTTCAAATATTTATTACATTTAAAAAATTTTACATTATAGTGTAGAAGAAATAATAACTGGATAAATCTGATTAATTTGTTAAAAATTGTGTACTTTAAAATTTTTTAATGTTTATAAAATATAAAATATTTATAACTTTTTACAACATATAAAATGTGTAATCTTTTTTGCTGTAAGGCATTAAAATTTAAAGTTTAATTTATATTTTATTCTATATAATAAAATTGTTGCTATTAAAAGGTTTAAATTAATGTTTGTATTATATTAATTATAATCTTTAACATTACAGTTTATCTTAATACAATATAAGATAATATCAGATAATATCAAGTCTTTATAATTATGTGAACTTCGTTCAGTTACATTCACTATAACTAGTTCCCTTGTTTTTTTTTAAGGAAAAGACAGATAGTGATTCAGCAACATCGGTTAGGTAATCTTAGTCAAGAGTGTTTCGTTCTAAGAGTTTTAAGTGTTTTCGTTTTACGCGCGTTTAATTAAGAATCCTTTAGCTCCAATCAGTTTACATATATACAAAACTGACATCGCTTTCAGTTATTGCTAAACGATGATTGGACACATCGAACGTATGGATGTTTTAATTGGGAAAGCAACATGTCGCGATTTGCTTGATTAGATTAGGGAAGGTTTTCGTATACATATTTCTTTCACTTTTGGGTTATCCTTACTGTATTTTCAACAATTTACAACAGTTCTTAAGTATATATTTCACATCATAATGTATCAATAATGAAGCAAATTTACTACAAACATATTGCAAAGGAACTTGACAGAAAAGTGTACATAACCCTCTGACAATGAAATGTCCCACTTTTGGAACTAGATACATCTTTTTTATCGAGAAAAAGACACTACAGAAACACTATTAAATAAATATTAACTGAGTGGTTTACTGTTTTGATCAATATGGGATTATTATTTGCAAAGTTGTGGAGTCTCTTTGGCAATGAAGGTAAATTTATCATATGTAGTAACAATATTGTGTCACAATTATTGTATTGTTTTATGCGTGTCATCATATAAATAATTTAAAATTGCAATAAATTTATGCTTAATAACAAGTAAAAAATGATGATCATTTATTAAAATCATATGAGCAAAAGTCGTGTTCCTTCTTTTTTTTACTTTGATAATATACAAAAATGATCCACAAAATTTAGCAATAATAAATTTACTCAGATAATGTAAAATCTATATTAACTTCATGACTATATTCTCCATATCTATATGCTTAAAAAAGATATGGGTATAATAGCTTTTTCTAATCACAAAAAATTTAATATTAAATACAATGATAAAAAATAGAAAGTTTGAAATAAATGAATTATAAACCTTGACATATGCTGATGTGAATACAAATTATAGTTACAAGTAAAACTATTCTTTGTGAGTTTGCTAATTACTCTTGTCATTAATATATTTTTGTTAAAACTGCTTTAAATTTTCATTGTCCTACTTTAAACATATGTTAACATATGTTTTCCATATATCTTTCTTTCACATTATAAGATGAATACTTAAAATTTTTGAGTACATAATTCAAATAACTATAATTTAAACTATTAAATTTTCTAATTGTAATTCATCAAATTTTTTATTTAAATGTAACTAAATCTTTTTATTTTTCAGAACATAAAATAGTTATGGTAGGGTTAGATAATGCTGGTAAAACTACTATATTATACCAGTTCCTAATGAATGAAGTTGTTCACACATCACCAACTATTGGATCCAATGTTGAAGAAGTTGTTTGGAAAAATATTCATTTCATAATGTGGGATTTGGGTGGACAACAAAGCCTGAGAGCTGCATGGTCCACATATTATACTAATACTGAGTTTATTATTATGGTTATAGATAGTACAGATAGGGAAAGACTTGGTGTAATAAGAGAAGAATTGTACTCAATGCTAAATCATGAAGAATTAAGCAAAGCCAATGTCTTAGTTTATGCTAATAAACAAGACTTAAAAGGTAGCATGACAGCTGCTGAAATTTCTAGACAACTAGATTTAACTTCCATTAAAAAACATCAGTGGCACATACAAAGTTGTTGTGCACTTACTGGAGAGGGGTAAAAAGAGATTCATTATTAGAGTTACAATCCTATTTATGAAACAAGGTTATTAATGACTTGTAATGTTTTAGGCTTTATCAAGGTCTTGAGTGGATTGTTGGACGTTTAAAAAAGACATGACGTACATTATGAGGATTGATTTTAAATATAATAAGATATCTAAACTGTAAAGTATATGTTCAATGTAAGTTACTGTGCCACTCTACAATTGTACAAATGATATAAGAATGAATGATCTTTTTTCAATGGTACATTAGCTTCATGCATAACTTAAAGTGTAACTGCATATATTAATTAACATTATTGCTGCAGACACTTAATATATCAAGTGGTGGACGGGTAAATTTTGTCTCATCTATTAATGTGATATAAGATATAATGGTAAATGATTACGATATAAAACTAAAATAATGTTTTAACTATTCTCTGTGTAAAATATATTTAAAACATTATGTTATAAGAAAATGGAAAAATTTAGAATATTCAGAGTCTTTTATAGAAAATATTGTTGCATTAAGAGAAGTATCTATAGCAAAAATTTTTTTATCTGTGTATAAGAAAATATATATATTATGAATACTTTACAACAGGACTGCCAAATTTAATGTATGGTCTATGAGCACATTCGATTATTTATAGCTATAAATGCTATATTAAAATTGCAGTCTGAAAGCTATAAAATTTTATTTTTGATTCAATAACAAATGTAGTGAAAATATTGCATGCGTATTTGAAGGATAAAGAATTTAATCTTGATCCCGTCCACCTTTGTTTATATAACAATAAAGATAGACGAGGTATTTTTATTTGTTCTATTGAGTTAATGCGCAGATAAAAACTATTTAGCCTGTGCAGTTTTCAAAAATATATCTATGTACATAGTTTTTTATACTTCACATTAATAGTAAACACTTGTAAAAAGTCAACTTCAATTTAGCACCAATTAAACCACATATTTTTCAACGTTCTGTACAAGAATTTAAATATTTCTTAATACTTGATACTGCAAACATCTTTAAGAATTTCAAGGCAAGTTATTCAATCAATCTAACCAAACATTTAGAAGCAGAAAACTGCTCTGTGATACGAGTATTCAACAGTGAGATGGTTGTTTATTGGGAATATTTAATTCCATTTGTAATATGTCATATTGTCAATATGTCATATAAAACTCATTCGATTGTAAAAATATATCTATTGTATTCTTCAATATATATATTATGAATTATTTTAAGTATTACTAATCTCTAACTATCCGATTAACAGCTGTCTCATTTATTTTATTTACTTCATGATTATAGTAATTAATTTTTGTATAGCTAAAAATACTCTAGTATTTGACAATTACTAAAATTTAGAACACACACGTTAGTAACATATGAGAAAAGCGATTGTAGAAATTGTTAACATCATCGTATGAAAGACAAATGCCGTCTAAAACAAGAGTGAGATCATACATTTAACATTTCATAAGAATAAATAGCAGTTTTCTCATATTGAGAAAAGAAGCAATTAATTGTCTTAATTATGACATATTACTACAAATACACAATATTATAATATATACTGTCGTTAACAAAGCTTTCATTATATAGAAATTTTGAAATACAGTACAAGCTACAGGTTGTTTAATTTCATTACTATATAAGTCATGTGAATCTAATACATGTGTCTGCATTTAAGCTTCTTATATGATTAGATATTAATCAAACAATTTCAAAAATTAATAAGTTTAAAAATGTTTGTTTTAAATTGGTTATTTTTAATTGATTAACATAGCAAGCATGAAATGTTCATGTATAAGATTGTTAATTAACATAAGGACTGAGAGTAATGTAAAATAAATTTATCAAACTTTCTTTTATGAGATGTCAAAAAAGAACTATGTACTGTAATATACAATTTCCTATCCTGTTTATCCGATTTTATTAATTAAAATTACGGTATAATACAATGAGATTATAAAACAAATTATGTACATGCTATATTAGTTCGAATAAATGAGCAGTAACTTTTCTACATTTTTGTTTTAAAATTCTTTTAAATTATATATTTTACTATATTTTATTCCTTCCTTTCATATATGAATAATAATTAAAATGTATAATAAATAAACAGTGTAGATTGTTTAGAAAGTATTTGCAGGTGATAGGAAATACGGAATTTCGAAGAAACAATTTTTAATGGTCTAGTAATCGAACGGTAAAAGCTTTGAAGATTTTTTCACCGTTGCGAAAAGATTACTTATCGCTCTCCACTACTCTTAGACTTACGGAAAACTCTCCCCTCCCATAGATAAAGGTCCATGGAAAGGAGGTAATCGGTACAAGATACAATGATTGGCAATATTATTATTAATATTATATATATTGGTAATATTAACAATTAATAAATCGACGGACGAGCCGAAAACGAACTTGTCGCGAATGGAGAAATCGAAAGTCAAAGAGATTCTAAATTCTCGGCTGATCAATTTATTTCTTGCGTCACATCACGAGACTGATCCTTCGAGTGGTTTTTGTTAGTCGGTACACACGTGTAAATTCCACCGCGGGATCAGACAACAGTAAATACTTAGTGATTTACTAACTGTACAATGAATTATGTCATTTTTACTTCTAAAATTGTTATTGAATAAGTTAACAAAAAGCAACGCGCATTTTCTTAAAGAGCTTGACAATTAAATTGTAAATAAGTTCGTTCTATGTTGCAAAAACGCTATTTAGAAAGCTCTTAGAAATGACCATAATTTTTCACGAATAAGAATAGTTTTCTTTTATTTAGCTTTAACCAATTCCATAAGCTTGTCAGTGCTTAGAGATTTGGGCCTTTCTATTGGAAGGCCGAGAGCACGAGACCAAACCAGAGATGCCATAATACCAAGAGCACGTGATATTCCGAACAGGACAGTGTAATATTGCATCTCTGTCATTCCATAGCATTGTAAGAGAACTCCCGAATGAGCATCTACATTTGGCCATGGGTTTGCTACTTTACCAAGTTCCATAAGAATGGGGGGAACTACTTTATACATTTGAGCAACGAGCTAAATATATACGAATATAATCATTAGTAAGGAATAAACTACATAGAAACTTTATACAAATATTGAATGAGTTATTCGAGGACTTTACCTTGATTAGTTTGTCATCCAGCATGTGCTTTATTGCATAGTCTCTTTGGCATATATATCTAGGATCAGTCTTTCTGAGTACGGAATGACCGTATCCAGGAATGACCTGACCGCTCTTCAGCGCCTTCCAAATAAAGTCTTTCAGCTCGTCATCAGTGGGACTATCTCCGATTTCAGCGCACATCTTCTTTAGCCATAGCAATGCTTCTTGATTTGCAAGGCCATGAAGAGGACCTGCCAAACCGTTCATTCCAGAGCCGAATGCCAAATACGGATCGGACAATGCCGAAGCCACCAAATGGGTCGCGTGCGCAGATACATTTCCACCTTCGTGATCAGCGTGAATCGTCATGTATAATCGTAAAAGTTCAGCAAATTGTGGGTCATCGTAACCGAGCATTTTTGCGAAATTGCCAGACCAGTCTCCGTCCGGGTCCACAGATGCCCCGAGTTTGCCATCCTTGTAAATGTTTCTGTATATCATGGCACAGAGTACGGGTAATCTGGCAATCAGGTTCATTGTATCTTCGTAAGTGGGGTCCCAATATTTGGATTTGTGTATACCTGCCTCGTATGCTTTTTTGAATATACTGTCTGTACTTAAAATAGTGAGCGCCGCGGAGAATTGATGCATGGGATGAACCGACTTGGGGAAGTTTTTCAGAATTTTGACTATGTAATCAGGTAGTTCGCTTCTGGAGGCCCATTCTTTAGAGATTTCTTTCGCTTGGGCTTCCGTAGGAACATCATTGGTAATCAGCAGCCAGAACAAACCTTCCGGAAGTGGTTCTTCTTTGATTTTCGGTAGAATCTTCTGGCACTCTGGAATCGACTTTCCTCGAAATGTAATACCTTCTTCAGGATCTAGAACCGACGGTTCCCATACAAGTCCTAACATCCCGCGCATACCACCATACATCTAAAAAGTAACGAAAAGTTATCACGTGATATCAACATCAGGCACAAAAAGATAGAAGAAAAAGGGGGAGATATGTTCGGTGACATTGATCTCTGACTATTGACTACAGGAGCCGTACTTTAAACTGATTTGAATTATACTTTCATATCGTTCGTAATCTAATTTTACATATAAGAATAGGAACATAAGCATACAACGTATCATACGAAAAAAAGAAAGAAAAGAAGGAGAAAATATTTTATTTACATATTATTGCATAAGTTTTTTCCTTAGTCAGATCTCGTTAAATTAAACACAAAGAATTCTATTGCCTCCAGAAAATCATTGAGAAAGTGATACAAAGATTACGATTGTTAGGTGGGTAGAATTATTCCGAGAACCTACAAATTTGTTTATATGTACAGTCCTTATCGTCCACCTATGAACATTACAAAAGTTAATACGTATTGTGTTTTCTATGTGCCTTAATCTATTAATATATAATTTTTGTCACGTAACGTTCCGTTCTGGCAATAACATTGCTGTTACGTTCTATAATCTATTCATCATCAGATGTTTAGCAAGAAAAACGAACGATATAGTCAGAATTGCACAACAAACAAGAATTACCATGTTCACTGTAATGTCTCCAACTTTGGTGGTTCCGTACTTTTTACGGAAAGCCGCGATACGCTCTTGTTCTTTAGGAATTTTCTCGGCCAAAATCTTTTTAAGATCGGTGGAGGCATTGCTCATTGATCTTATGAATAAGGACAAGACTATGTTCTGTAAAAACGAGAAAAATGAATATTAATTCACCGCTGTATTCTGAAATTTTTTAAATCTATTAATTTCGGATACATACATTGTGAGAAAATCAAATGTTTAACATTATTTTCAATTTATACAAAAACTAATTGTTACGTAATAAGGGAAGAAACTAGAACACGTGCGAGTCGAATTATTAACATATTTTTTGCCTTTGTGACGAGGACACACAATCTGAAGCCATAAATATTTATTGGCTTTATTAGATTTTCTTCACTCGACTTGATGGATATAAGACAAATCCTCGTTATGTACAGAACTTTAAGAATCGATTTTACCAATTTTATTGAACAATCCTGTACAATTGTACGTTGAAATTGTTTTTCAAAACACGAATTCAATACCATTTTTATATTTCCTTCCTAAATCCATAAGTTTATAAAATAGAATAGTTTAAAACAGTATAATATTTTGCGATGTTAGAAAAATATTAAAATACTCTTCTGCATACATTTTCTTTTATATCGACCCGATATTATATAACTCTTAAATTAAAATAATATAAATTCTTAATCATTACGAATAATGTACAATTTCAAAACATAAAGTGTGAACATTGCTCGTGCTTGGGAAGAGTCAACGTTCATGAGAATTTCAATATATCATATAAGACTCGCTTGAGGTCATAGGGTCTCGCGTTAGAGTTTATTATCAATGCGTGGATCTTGCGAAAACGCGCCGGAAACTCAAAATTAAAAGAATTATAACGGTTGATATCAAACAACTTAGTTATACATATTAGATCTCATAATCCACCAAGATAGTCGGTAATATCTTTTCTGTCTGTTTAATGCATATTATTGTAATCCTTTTTTGAGTTCTTATCAATATATTGTTATTTTCAGTAATACAGTTGGTATTGATAAGCCTCTTACGTGATAAAATTAATCATTTAGATTTTGACGCGACAAAAAGAAATTATTTCGGAATTGCACGCGACGGTTATGTCAATGATTATATTATTAGACATTTCTTTTTACAGATGTTTTTAAACTAATTAGGTTTTTCATACTTTACTACGGTTGAGCATTCCTATCGAGCACGGGGAATTGTCTGCAGGTCAAAAATTAGGTTAAGATGAAACCACGAAGAAGATAAAGCTGGTAACAATCTGTAGATTTTGACAATCGTTGCATAACTTGGACCGTTTGATTCCAGAAGCAGAATAAATGAAATCGTTTCTCGACTGTTTCTTGAGTAAACCTTCTCTATGTATATTGAATTTTTTACATAATATACAGTTCATTCGTTTCAATAATTTTTCATAGTCATCTATATATGTCAAGTACATTAATATTCATTAAGTGGTCCAATTTGTTTAGATAGATTCCTCTGAGTTGGTCAATATTAATTCGCTTTAAACTTTTGATAGAAACTTCATGTAGCGAAATATATGTAATATATATATATGCTTTAAAACGATGAATTAAAATATACATAGACTTGCGTGATTAATTTGATAGAGTTCAAGCGCAGATGGAAAAGCTCGTAACAGATTAAGGCGCGGACCTTGAAGCATCTTATTTTGGCGAGTACGATGAATTTGAAGGATAACTCTCATTCGATACATTATCAGTGTCTAAAATCATATTAAATCGTTAAGCGGTTTGCAAAAGCCCACAGTAATACCGCGCGCTGTTATCACCTAATTGTACTAAATCCTGCACGATGATCTTGCAAAAATGCCGACGATTTTGCTATCACAATTCGGTGAAATGTAAGGTCATTTGTTACTCATTGAGTATTGGTTTTGGAATATTTCTTTACGTGGTTCACAATAACGAATCGCTACCTCATATTCAGAAAATTCACTGTTTAACTGTGGCGTTAGAGAGTGTCGCGCATAATAGAATTGTTGTAATAAGAGTAAGAACACTAAGCTTTTTATATTTTTGTTTTAAAATTCTTTTAAACTATATATTGTAAACTATATAATCTACTATATTCTATTTGTTCTTTTGATATACGAATAACAATTAAAAATACATAATTCAAAATGAAGTAAAAATACAAGTCGCAAAAAATAAATTGAAAATATTTACTTATCTTATATTTTTACATTTCAATTGCTTATCTTAAAGTGCCAAAAAAAAGCCAGACATAATGTTGAAAGATTTGTTTATTTTCACGTTCTTTATAAATAAAGTATCGCACACACTCACTCATTCTTGTAACAGTGGATTTACCACTGGTCATCATTTTTTAAAATTTAAGTTCACCGAAGTAGATCAGTGTGATTGAGCCAAGTTTATAATGTTTTTAAAGAATCTAAAATCAACAACTGGTGCGCAAACACTGCAACAATTTTTTACATGTTTTATTAGCTCTATTTATTTCCTATTTTACATAGTTTACTAAGAGCCATTATATTTTGCAGACTTCTGCTGGTAAAACTGTGTTTAATGATCACGTAATAATAGCCGTAAAGATAATTATTGTGATTCAATGTATATTCTAAAATTTCTGATATTTTTTTGGCAGTGTCTGTTCAATTTACAATATTTGAAAAACCTTCACTACGCACATCTAGCTTTGTAGTGAACGTTTTAATGATTTACTAACTGTATAATGAATTACGTCACTTTTATTTCTAAAATCGCCGCTCTATAAGTTAAATAAAGTGGCAAATATATTTACAATGAATTGTGTTTACTGCTAATGGGCATATTACATTTTTTTAAAGGGCTTGGCAGTTAAGCTAAATTTAACGGATGAATTTTTTCGTAGTTTGTTTTATATCGCAAAAACCCTACCTCATTTACACGAAATCTGCATTGTCAACAGAAAAAGGTGAATGAAAATGTCATTAAAAGATATAGGCAAAAATTTTTGCGATACAATATACTGCGAAACCTGTTTTTCATGTGTTTACATTCGAAGCACATATCGTTACGTGAGACAATTACTTGTCTTAATACCTAATTTTATATCTTTTTAATAAGATTCAACAATTAAAACGACTTCTTTGAAGTCATTTAAAATGAATTCGAAATGAGCTCAAGAAAATTACATCTTTCTGTGCATTAATAACATTTTCACTATGATAGAAAGCAGTCAGTTCTTTACTTTTGAAATCAGGATGATGGTGTGTCACGAACTTAAAAGGTGACACCGATTTTTCATAAATAAAGTTGTTTAGGCTTTGACGGATTTCATGAGAAGATCAGTGCTTAGAGATTTGGGCCTTTCTATGGGAAGACCGAGAGCCCGATCCCAAACAAGGGATGCCAGAACACCAAGAGCACGCGATACTCCGAACAGGACGGTGTAATAATTCATCTCTTTCATTCCATAGTATTGCAGTAGAACTCCCGAATGAGCATCTACATTTGGCCATGGGTTCTTTACCTTGCCAGTTTCCAAAAGAATGGGTGGAACTACCTTGTATACTTGAGAAACAAGCTGAAAATATAAGAATATAATCATTAATAGACAACAAGCTAAAAACTTAATACAAATCCTAAAGAAATTATTCATTCTGAAACTTTACCTTGAATAGTTTGTCATCCGGCAAGTGTTTCAATGCAAATTCTCTCTGGCATGTATATCTAGGATCAGTCTTTCTCAGTACGGCATGACCGTATCCAGGAACGACTTGACCGCTCTTCAACGTGTTCCAAATAAATTCCTTCAGCTTATCGTCACTGGGACTGTCTCCAACGTTACTACGCAACTTTTCTAGCCATACCAGCACTTCTTGATTTGCAAGACCATGAAGAGGACCAGCCAAGCCGTTCATTCCAGCAGCGAATGACAAATACGGATCAGACAATGCCGAACCCACTAAGTGAGTTGTATGTGCAGACACATTTCCACCTTCGTGATCAGAGTGGATAGTTAGGTATAAGCGCATAAGTTCGATGAATTGTGGGTTGTCGTAACCGAGCATGTTTGCGAAATTCCAAGACCAATCTTTTCCCGCATCAACGGATCCCAAGCCTTTACCACCCTTGTAAATATTTCTGTAGATCGTGGCAGCCACTACAGGTAATTTAGCAATCAAATTCATCGAGTCTTCGTAAACGGTTTCCCAATATTTGGACTTGTGTACACCTCCCGTATACGCTTTCACGTATTCACTCTCGCTATTTAAAAGAGTAATAGCGGCGGAGAATTGAGTCATGGGGTGAAGCGACTTGGGGAAGTTGTTCAAAGCTTTGACTACGTGATCAGGTAACGCGCTTCGTGAGGCCCATTCTTGAGAGATTGCTTTCACTTGGGCATCCGTGGGAACGTCGCCAGTAATCAGAAGCCAGAATAAACCTTCTGGAAGCGGTTCCGCACCACCCTTAGCTTTTGGTAGAAGCTTCTGACATTCTGGAATCGACTTTCCTCGGAATCTAATACCTTCTTCAGGATCCAGAACCGACGGTTCCCATACAAGTCCTTTAATTCCACGCATACCACCATACATCTAAAAAGTAACGAAAAGTTATCACTCGATATCAACATCAGGCGAAAAAAGATAGGAGAAAAAAGAGGAGATGTGTTCATTGACATTGATCTCTGATGTAACGACCACAGGAGCCGCACTTTGGACTGGCCTAAATGTTACTTTAACATCGATCATGATTTAATTTTATAAATAAGAATAGAGAGTGGAACGTACAACGTATCATAGAAAATAAAATGAAGGCAAAAGAGGCAAAAAAGGGAAGATGTCTCATATTGTAGCATAATTTCTTGCTTGGTTAGATCTCATTAAACGCAAAGAATTCGATCGCCACCAAAAAATCTCTAAGAACGTGATATACAGGGAATAAAGTTCATCAAATATTGATATAGAAATTGCAAGTTTTTTTCTCCGATTATTAGGCAGCCAGAATTTTTCCGACAACCTAAAAGCCTGCCTATATACGTATATCGCGATCACATGATAAGCACGCGGCATACGCGCTGATTCCATGGTCTTTATCACCCACTCGCGAGACACTTATCAATGTTACAAAAAATAACTCGTAGTGTGTCTTTCATAGTGAGATTCGTTGTCTTCCACGTGGCTTAATATCTTAATACGCAACGTTCATCGCGTGACGTTCGGCTCTTGCGATAATATTGCTACGATGCATGATAATTTATTCATCGTCAGATATTTAGTATGTAAAACGTTTATAAAACGTATGATATACTCGAAATTGCACGAACAAACGCATACCATGTCTACGGTGACCTCTCCAACTTTGGTGGACCCATGTTGTTTACGGAAAGCCTTGACACGCTCCTGCTCCTTTGGAATTTTATCAGCCAGAACCTTTTTCAGATCGGTGGAGGCATCGCTCAATGATCTTAAGAATATGGTCGAAGTTATCTTCTGCAAAAAGGAAAAGAAGAAATTAATTCTGGATTATATTCTGAATTTTTTTAATCTCGCTTTAATTCTTATTATCTTAATAAATATTAATTGTTATATGATAAGAACAGATAAGATATTCTCTGCCTTTGTGGTAATAACAGTCCAAAGACAGGTAAATATTTTATTGGTTTCGTAAAACAATTTTCCTCGTTCAACCTGATGGATGTAATTAAATTTTCGTTAAGGACAGAACTTTATGTATCGACGTTACCAGTTGTAACGAATAATCGGCGACAATTGCCGGATTACGTAAAAAGAAAGAATTGCGTGTAATGATATATTTGCTCGATCAAGAACACACGTGAAGAACTAAACTGCGCGAATATCGTGATCATTTTAAATTGACGTCTATAATAATAAAAAAGTGATAAAATATTAAAGCTAATGTCTGCTATTGACAAAGACAATTTTTTGCAAAATATAAATTCAATATCATTCATGAAAATTTCAGTATATCGTTCAAGCCTCGCTCGAGGTCATGGGGTCCCCTGTTAAAGTTCATTATCAATGCGTAGACCTTGGAAAAAAGTACCGGAGAACGCCAAGTTAAGAGAATTATTACAGTTGACATTGCGTAGCATAATTGCATATCAGGTTTCATAATCTTAGGTTTAATTACTTTTTATAAGCATTTCTCTCTTCAGCAATACAGTTAATACTATTATAACAAGCGTCATAGTAAAACTGAACTGAACTATTCACGTTCCGACATAACAGTTAGGCAGAAAGTTATTTCTGAAACACACGTAAGTCGGTTACGTTGATGATTATATCATACGATTTGTCTCTCTGTTTCTTATACGTATTTTTAAATTATTAGATCTTTTATACTATTTTATCGTCAAGTATTTCCATAGCAAGTCATTGTCTACAGACTAGAGTAGAAATCTCTAGATAACGGTAAATACAGGCTAAAAGCTCGGCCAGCGAACATCGATTCGTGACCGCATTCTACGATGAGGAATTAGGTCGAGGTGAAATCACGATGGAAAAGTAAAGCGGAACATCCGGTACGAATTAATGGATTTCGATATTCGTTGTTTAACTTCGATCGATTTCAATATCAAAAACAGAATATATGAAAATGGTTTCTCATATTTTTTATGCTCTATGTTTATAATATTGAATTTTTTAAAAAGAACTCTTTAGAAATTGTGCGAGTAATTATTGGACCGACTTTATCGAATTAGAGCCTCTAGTTATACAATGATCCCGTTATGAAATACCTAAATGTAGATTATTGAAAAATTGTTAAATCAAAAATTCAGTCCATCACAGTGATAGGTGTTTTCTTTTCACTGGCGTCATCTACGAGCGTAGTAATATTGTATGATCGCACCATACACCGGACGAGACCATCTTCGACGTACATACAATGAATGTTGAATATGAGTCGCCAGTGACCTTGGCCTTTCTATTAAATTTGTCATTCATCTTATAAGATCATTGCACGCGATTATCTACATACGCGTCGAGGTATACAAATCTCGCAATTATATACGAGTAATGATTTATCATTAAACGAAAATAGTATCTCGAAAGTATCGTTTAACTATAACACGAAAGTTGATCCTGTTACATAATAATTCTAAATCTATTCTTTAATCTATCTATTCTTATGAAAAAGAATTCGTTCTATAGCAAATGGTTTGTGCTGGTGCTATATTTTAGGATTACGTTGTTCTTTTTTTGGCTAGCGTATTGTATTTATGAGTGCAAGGGTTCACCTAGAACGTTATTAAATACGTACATGTATACAGAATGTTACATCTGGATACAGGCCAGGGTTCCAAGTAGTTTATGACTAAAAATAAGTAGTTTCACGTGTTCTATAATTTAACCTACACTACATAATGCACACGTGATAAGAAAATTAGATGCAAAGAATGTGTCCTTTGCAACACAATGATATTCAATGTTAAAGAAATGATTACACATGTTTCACCGGGACGTATGAAGTTCAAGGTATCGTACGAAATGTCATGATTTTATACACGAATTGATCTTTGACTAATTTGAAGAATTATCTGATTAGAAAGTTTAGATTTTTGAATAATCGCTTCCATGATAGTTGAGTGAATTAATTATACGGTTTGTAGATAGTGTTGGTTGCTATGAGTGAAAGTAACGTTAAAAATTAAAAATAAATACTCGACGGATTTTAATATAAAAAATATTGATTACTCTATGTACATGGCCATAAGAGTGTTTGAATATATAATTTTCTTAATTACTTTCGATGACTTAGCTCCGTCGAACAAAATCAAATACCTAGATAATGTTACTTATCGGACTACAACATAAGGATAAAGCGAGTTTACAATTCAATCTGTGCGTTATGCGTTGTCCCGTTCACATTCCAATTTATTGCTTCAGCTGCAAGTAACAATATACTTGGTACGTAACATAAGATGGATATCAGGTGGTAACCACAATGATGTAACGAAATACTAATTGAATAGATTGAGGCTGAGACTTTTATTTCCGTTATGCGTATCGTTGTGAATCAAGTTGATGATGATCAGTCGATCGAGTCGAAATATTAAAATTTCACTAGAAATGCTAATACTATTTATCTATTTGCATTAATTGATTATTAGTAAAAGCAAAAGAAATCATGTAAAGAAACATTATTTCGATCGAAATATATCGGAATACGATGTAAAATATAATTGTCACTTTACTATCTTGGAAATATTTGTAGTCTGTCAGTAACGATTACACGATGAATTCTAGTTAGTTAATTGTACCTTTTCTCTTTAGGAATTGCGTTAAATGGCTATAATTAAAATTGTCATTGCTGTAAGTCAAGAGAAGACTAACGTGAGTTCAGAATCCAAATCAGAAACTTTCACCGCAAAACTTTCACCGTATTTTCAATATAATTCTTAGAATTTATAAATCGATCCGAGAATAGCTCGAAATACATTTCATTTTTCATATACTTTTCTTTTTTTACACGCGAGTAAAAATAAAGCGATGTAACTGACGTGATAAAACAAGAGGAAAGTAAAGAAAAAAAGAGAAATATCAACTTATAGTAATATAGTGTCGACTTTTACAAAGTTCCAACTTTTTATGATAAGCGATAATTAGCTGCCTACGAACAAAGTTCAATACGTGATTCCTTGCTTGTGTGAAATATGACTCGAGATATCTCGTAATGAATAAATGGTATTACGTAGCGTTAGGTAGTTTACACGAGTTGGTGTACGAATTCTTACATAGTTAATACTTAAGTAATACTCAATATTTATACATCTGGATTCTAATCTTGCTTTTGTCAATGCTACTTTATTTTTATATTCTCTGCTTCATCTGAATGACAAAAAATAAATATAGCCTACTCCGTTCCTTTTGTTGAATCAGTAGAATATCTGTTAGTCTAACAACCATATTAACATTTAAGCTTTCCAACAAAATATATCACATGCTTGAATGTTTGGCCAGATCGGATAAATTGCATGTAAAAACCTGGAAAGTTTTGATTAGTATCGGTACGAAAGATAAATATTTCTGAACTTGTGTATGTAAATCATGTATTATCTTGTATTATCATAATAGTACAGATGGCCTGTTACGTGTGTACATACATTATGTGCTATATGATCGTAACATATCGTGATTTTTCTTCCATCGCGTGCAAGTCACTTCGTTTTATCCTTGATACTATAGGAAACAAAAAATTGAAGTTATGTAGAGAACAATAGTAAACATATTCGTTAACCTTGAATTATCAGTTATACATATGTATGTAAGTTTTATGACGAATAAGTATGTAAATACAACAATAGTAAATATAACGATTTATCGTAATTCTTAATTAAGCAAAATCTTCCAAAATTACATGTAATCGAATTCTTAATTTTATACGACTAACAAGATATATGTGGCAAACTGGTATCACGTGAAGCTTTCCTATGATCGATGCTTAAATGTTAATAAAATTGAAATTATCGAGCGATAATATGGAAATTTCAATACGATGCAATTAGAATCGTTTTTGAAATGATTTATTTTTATTCGCTACTGGTATTGGCAAGGAGAGGACTTTAATAATGCATTGAAACTCATTTACCACTCATCCGATTTGCTCTATCGTAAGTGCTAAAAGATATTGGACTTGAACAAGATAGTTGAAAGCATTATATTCTTCTCATGATAAATCAAGTTTATTAATGATAAATACAGATATAATTTAAATTAATTCATGAGATGCTCTAACGCTAACGTTTTTTTTTCTTATATGAAGATACTGCCTGCATAGATACAGATAACGATAAAGGTAAACTGTAATACGTTGTTTTTTAATAGTGTTCTAATCTCGACTAAACATGAGGTTGATTTATCTGTTTAGACATCCAGTTAAATGTGCAACAAAGATTAGATCCTGGGAGCCAGCTGTAATTAAATAACCTGGTAATATAAATCTACTACAACAGATTATCAGTCAACAGATTACAACGATACTTAACTAGGTAACATTTATAAAACAACATGTGGTAATGTGTTCGAATTATATAAATATTCTTAGTGTTATATGTTTGCGATCGATTTTCGCCCGCGATTCGCCGACATATAATTTTAACGTACGTCTGAAAGAGTGAAAAGAACAACGAGATCGAGTGATCAATTAAATTTTGGATCTGTGAATTAGTTCTGTCACGATGAACAGAGATTATCATCCCACGTGTTCACAATATATGTATTCACAGATTTGACGTCACGCATCGCGCGCGATTCGCTTCACACCACGTGACCGACAATGACATTACTTGCACCAGTAATCATTTAAATTCTCTCTAGTTTTCAATGATTTATGCGTGCTGACGCATGTGGCATTACGATGACTTCTTTCTAAAAGTCCATTCCTTAATACGCAAGTACGATTACGTGCCTCAATCTCGCCATCTCGCTATTATACAACTCGGGACATTTTGTTTAAATAGTCAGCTACTAGAAGGAAGATAATAGTTGTATAAATTCATTAACTTGCGATTAATCGGCTATTATACATATCTATTTATTACGATTCAGTTATAAAAATAACAAAAAGATAGCTAAAGAAGTTTGAATTTTAAGAAATACGAGGCCCTAATGTCTTGGTAATGAACGGACAATCTATGGTATTCACACGGTGTCGCAACCAACGAACAACGATACATTCCTGTAGTCTAGCCATTCTACGATTTTATCGTTGAACTTTGGGTACAGGCGCGAATGTTATATGTACCGGATTATTCGCGTGCATTAGGTCAATCGCATTACTCATTAATACGTTATCGCGATTACAATTTAGTCTTTTATTGATAAACTCGAATAAATTAATTATTTCGTCGATATTTATTAATTCAATCAAGCAAAACGATCGAATCACGTGTCTTATTTATCGATATGAAATATAAATTTCGTTGGTGCGAGTCGTGGTTATTTTAATCTACTCGAGAGTCCGAGTTTTCCGTGACCACAGTGACGTCATATAAAATGAATTTTCATTTCTACTCGTTTCATGGTCGATCTTTTTCATAATACGGAAATTGAAGTACGAAGAAAATATGCGAATGCACATTTCAGCGAAATGAAGATCTCCGACCTTATTTCCTCTCTCGATTGAAAGTAGGCTGACATCACCGTGTTCTTGGCGAAAACCAGTTCTCCTTTCTTTACTGCACCGATCCTCATTATGAGCAAGTTTCTGCGTGTTCGCTAAGGAATTCTAAATTTTGCGACACACTTGAAACTGTTTTCGAGCAATACGGTTACGAAGGAGCCTTCGAAATTGGATGAAATAAATAAATTGTTGTAAAATCTTTGTGCGAGTCAGAAAAACAGAAATATGTATTACAACAATATCTGAACTACCGCTTATCAGAATCGACGATAATCAAAATGAATCACTGCACAAGTAGTAGTGGCAATTGCAAGATTAATTTTCTAAAAAGTTCAATGAAAACAAACTAAATGACTAAACTAAACTTAAAGACAAAGCTAACTTATTTCAGGCTGTATACTTATATATATATTTATATACATACATAATTACTGATATCTAAATAAATTTATATTTATTTAAAGGAAAAAGAAAAGAATTTGAAAACGAGAAAATTTTAATATTGCACATCGAACCATGCCATCTGCTGGGTAAATTATTAAAAAACTTCTACTATTACTTCAAAAACTATTACTTCAAAAGTAAACCATCGATGTTAATTGTATGAATATTATATAGATTTCCTTTTAACTTCTTTTTCTCTCTTTTGTGACTTTTCCAAGTGAATTATTTTTCGAATTTCTTTTAACATCAAGTGAAATTTTGATCCATTTTTCAAAAGATATAAAACAATCCTATAAGCAATTAAAATTATCCGCCGAATACGATATATTTTATTAATTTCTTGTTCGTTCAATTCCATAAGCATGAAAGCGAAATTTTTCGTTGGGAATGATTCGTTTTTTATCTTATCACAATCTGCATGAACAAGTTTATGATAGGTATATGACGAATAAGTTCGCAACATTCACAGTAATAAGCAAAACTAAATACCGCACTTTGAAACAAAATTAATTTATTAAAATTCGATCAAATGACGATTTTTTTTTATAACAGAAGGATTACTTTATTAGATGACATATAAAAATATGATTTTGAGCAATTTGAAAGGAAATTTGAAAAAAGAAAAAAAACGAAATTCCGAAGGAAATAGTAAGGATCATCTTTCACAACTCTATTATCTGAGCCTGTTAAGAAAATTTAATCGGAATCGATTAACGTTGCTATGACTTACAAACGATTAAAAATGGTGAAAATCGCAGCTTTCACTATTTCTGTCCTAAAATCTGCAGATTCTTATATCATCTTGCAATGATAAAATTCTCAGCATATGGAGGGTGTCCCAGCTTTTTTCGGTCAAACATTGTTAGTATATTTTACAAGTCAAGATAAGAAAAAAGTGTGATATAAGTATACGTCATTCCAACTAGAAAAGAGTTATAATAAAAAAAAGTATATACGGAATGAGTGTTATTACGGTACAAAATATGAATAGGTCAGGAATACTTACATCTAGCAGTAGTCAGAAGATATAATACTTCTACGACTTTTAACTTCAACGAAGCAATAAACGAAAACTTCAAAGAATAAAAAATCCAATTTTTTGTTGCTACTAATCTTGTATCGACAGTTGTTTTATATTTGTGAACATTTTGAAATAGAATTGTAGTTGAAGTTGTAGAGGTATTATGATATCTCTGGACTATTGCTAGATATAAGTATTCCCGATCTATTTATACTTTGCATCGTAGTAACGCACGTTCATTGCCGCTCATTTCGCATATCTTTCTTTTTTGTTAACTCTTTAACGATACTCCCAATAACATATATTTATATGACAATTTTTTCCTTCTCTTCGCCTCTTGAATATACTGACAATGTTTGACTGAAAAAAAATGGAACACCCTGTATATAACTGACTATGATCACAAATCTTCACAATGTGTTGTTTAAATCTAAAAAAAATTTTAAAAAAGCAACCTTTACTTTTTCTTCGTGATTCCGGCCAAACAACGATTGTAATTTCTTCAAAATATTTTTACGCATCTAGTAAAGTAATCCTTTTAACTTCTCAAAAAAATCAAGTCGGTTGATGGAATTTAAAAAAAATTATTGTTTTAAATAGTGTGTGTTCAATTTTGCTCATTATTGTACGTAGAAGAGTTCATACTACTCATTATCATTGATTGCATAACTAAAAAGCATTTGAAGGGCATTGCCAGATAGAACACACCCGTGAGCTACAATTATCTAATTGATTTCGCGCCATATAATCATCAAATGGCGCTAAAATGACCGAGAAGAGGGTGTCACGTATGATCCAATTTTTATTAACCCTGAAATTCAATCGTCTTGTCGACAACTGTACGTTTAGCTTCAACTCTTACTTCTTAATATACTTTGTGATACCTTTCCGTGAAGGCAATAAAGAATCTGTAATTATTTTTAATTGAATTGTATGAATTTGATACAGATTATAAGAAGATACGACAAGTAAAACGAATAAAACACAATGAAATCCAACTTTTTCCTGTAGCCGAAGTTTTCATTGCGACCATATTGCCAATAGATTCTTCCATATATAAACTAAAGTTTTTGCTCTATTAGGATATTGTCAGGTTATGTTACTTAATGATAAGTGATAATAATAAACGGTTTTATATTATATAGTAGAAGAAAGAAAAGGAAGAAATGGTTTTGAAGTAGTAGCATGTTACATGATCCGAAGGTCACGTTTATATATCTATAATATTAGGTAATCGGCGAGCCATCTACAAGTTGAGCGAAGAGTTTCTAAATGTGCCAAAAGTTACAGTAGATATACATACACTTTGTATGAAACTATTCATTCAGCCTTTCTATGACTTCAATAATCAAACTTATAATTTAATCAAATATTAATATATTTTCCTAAAAATCAGTTTCAGTGTATCTAATTCCCTTCATAAAACTGAGGAAGAAGAATTAATAGAAATTAAAATCGGATATGTCACTTACTATGTATGAGGAAACGAGGAAAATCAATTTTAGATAGTAATATATCGAAATTCCATCGGTAAGCAAATATTTGTCAGGGACATCATGAAGGACCGGACAATGCAGATTACAAGGACAAAACAGATTTTGACCTCGAATTCGTTCTAAAATTGTGATACCTTACGAAATTATAATGTCGTGCACTTCTCAATGGACATGTGTATCGACGTAAGAGATTCTTTCATATTTTAGATACACGTTATGTCATGTTTTTGTCTATAAACATGTATTTGTGGTCATATATCATTCAATATGAAATTAATTTAGTTAACAGATTTAGGTTTGGCTACGGTATCTGTATTATTGCGATAAATCGCTACAACAAAAGTAGACTGACAGCTTTCAAATTTTCACTAGATTAACCTTCTAATGTTTACAACAACGAACAAAGCAAATATATAATGTATCTTGCCATTGTCTTTTCCTATCATATACGCGATCACGGAGGATTCCGTGTTTCCATCGATTGGGACAAAGAGGATATGTCAACTTGTATCAAAACTCCATTCATGCGAATTGTGAGTGTCCACTGCTGCTATACACATTTACATTTCAATTCATTAAAACAATAGTTAAAATATTTAGTTAATTCTATCATTATGAGTATTAATTAAAAATCATCATAATCACGGCTCAATTAATATGTCCGGTCTCTAACATACGATAAATAGTAATCAATAATTATGCATCGTTTAAAAATTTATTACGTAACATATCAGGCTATCAAGCTTGTCTAAATTAATGCCAAGTTCTGTCGGTCAGGTAAACCTTATATCACTCGATATGTAATTCAATGTACAGTTTTAAACAATTGATTAATATATATTCATTTTATGATTTCTATAATATTTCATATCGCTACTAAATGCAACGATTCGATTAATAATAAGCTGCATCCATGTTAGAGATATTGCCCCAAAATAATGTGCATTGTTGGAGTTTTGTAAAGGTGTTCTGAGCACACGCTCAATACGTCGAACAGCTTCGAGACAAACCTTTCACAGTTTATTTTATAGCACATTTTATTTATCGAATCAACAAACATGACCCAATATTTTGTCTAGATATCATTAATATAGATGATTTGCTATAAATTTGTAAATTTGTATACCGACAGTTTTGATCGTGTTTAGTTACTAGACTATTGGTCGATAGAACGCCTACTACATACTTGGTACCCAGAACCACATAGCCGAACCGAATAGCGTCTTAGCTCTAAACGGTGCAAGATTCTGGCATTTCGAGAGATAAATAATAAAAAAACAATTTATTTTTATATGACTATCTATTAAAAATTATCAACTATTATTACAAAAAATAATAATGCACGTTAAACACCTGCTTGTCTTTCGAATTTCGCACCGGAACAACGTGAAGTGGTTTAGGAATCATTCAAATATCATACTGTGTACTAAGACCAATCAATTTTTGGTAAATTCATTTACCACGCACCTGAACTTCCAAACAACGTTTTGGACTGAAATGGAAGAGTGCCATTGTTCTTTATATCCTGGCTTATGGATCCTTCCTCTTTCTTGTTACTGTCACACCAACTATCCAACTGACCACGCGGAGCTCTGGCGCCCAACTCAACTAACTGCTCTCTTCGTTCGTCACAAATACTTTTATCGCGCATGCGTAAAGCAGTTAGTGTTCCCAAAGGATCATTTAATGTCTACATATAAATCTGCCATGTTATGTTCATGAAAAATATCAAAATTAACTTTATAACTATTCTTGATAAGTACTTTAAGGAAATTAAAAAAACGAAATGTAGAAGAGTACATTCACAGAGATTAAAATGTACAATAAATTTTAATAGAGATCCTATGTCATTCGTGTAATAAATTTAATATGTTAATATTTCACTGTTGTTCCAGTATAGAGAGTTTCGAGAATTGGTAATTAATGAGAAATTTGGCGCGTAATATGAATACATTTAAACCGATATATTTGTTTAGATCATATGCATACTCCCATATTTACTATTATTTATCTTAGTAATAGAATTATTTAGTTGTTCAAACTTCTTCCATTTTCAAGCAAAATTAGTGAAAGATATTAAGTTTATCACATATCTCCAATGATAATGATGGTCTACAATTCATAAATATATAAATAAATATAAATAAGTACATCTTACGTTATATATTTTCTATTGGAGTGAACAATTACTTATTTAATGTGAAGAAATGGAATCCACAAGCAGTTTTACTTGCAATAATTTGTTTTATAATATTTGTAGCTATTTCTACTGCATAATTGTGTACTTCTTCATCATTATCTTTTATACATTCCAAAGTATTTAAAATAATTTTAGGTATTTTGATATTACAAATTCTAACCATTTTTTGAAGACATGTATAATTCAAAACTGGAAAGATACCTGGGATAATTGGAATATTAATTCCAATGTTTTTACAATCATTCACAAATTTAATAAAAATACTTGCTTCAAAGACAATTTGTGTTATAATAAAATTTGCACCAGCATCAACCTTTAAATAAAATTAATGTTAACATATTCGTTTTATATATATAAATAAATAATAAAGTGAAAGAAATTAATTACTTTTTCTTTCAAATAAATCAAATCCATTTCTTTAGACGATGATTCTGGATGCATTTCTGGATAACCAGCAACGCATATACAAAATACATTACCAAATTGATTCCTTATAAAACGTACTAAATCAATTGCATGTGAAAATTCACTATTTGACTTTGTTGAATCTAAAATTTTTTTTACAAAATCCAATTAATATGAAAACTTTCGTCTCATAAAAGAGTTTTTTAAACATGAAACATTTTATAATAATTCTTAATTACCGCCCCTTAACACAAAAATATTACGTATGCCATGTTCTAATGCTTCCTTTAATATAATTTTTACATCAGTGGAAGTTAAATCTCTAGCTATAAGATGAAGGAGTGTGTTATTTGGGAGTATATTAAATATATCTAAAGACAAATAATCTTTCATATCATTTTTATGCCATGTTAATCCATAAAAAAGTGGATGGTACTTATTCATTTCTGTAAAAAAGCTAGTAACAAAAATTTTTATTTATGGAAACATAGATACATTAAGAATTATTAAATACATAACATACAAACCTTTGGAAAAGATCCTTACTTCTTACAGGCATCATCTCGAAACTACAAAATATAGCATCTGCATTGATTATATCTTGTAGCTTTTTTCTTAAATCAATCATTTCGCGTTTAGTATCTATAGACAGAAAATGATCTGCGATATTATCACATTCGTCATCAATCCATGGATCGTGCACTTTATCTTTCAACACAAATTTTTTCATTTTTTCGGTATGTGCATGTGGAAAGTACAGCTAACAACTATATAATTTTTTGCCTCACTCAGTCCATATAAGATTACTGATATCACATTACGTAATGAATGAAATACATAATCAGTTTAATGTAATGGACCAATTTCCTGTAAGTAATACTAAAGTATTACTAAAGTACTACTAAAGTAATACTAAATAAAAATTTAACATTATAGTTGCAAAATTATTAAAGTAAATTTCTCAAAATATTAATTCTCAGAATATATTGTAAAATATTAAAATTTTTTACATTATATTATTTCAAATTTATTTCACAGATTATTATAACATCTTATTTAACACCTTTAACAAAATATATAAATTTTTAATGTCATTTATTATTACTTCTTTTTGTTAAATACAACTTCCTACAAACTTCTGTTATTGGAATATCATACACAGAGGGTATACCACCTGGAACAGTTTCTTTTTTAGGACGTGAGTGTTTATCTGTAATAGTAGTGATATCATTAATATCTGGAGTCATAGATAAGTTTATAGCTGGGTAAATAATAAATGCAAATGTAGCAAGAGCAGTTAAAGCCCAAATTGGTATTGCTACAGCCCAGTATTTAGAAGGCCAATATGTTAATCCTAAATTATGTAAAATTTGATCTGGTATCAAGGCCCATACTAGGAATAAAAGGAATAGCATATTTGAACCTATGTATAAAGCATATCCATAAACAGATCTTGGTCCATATGGAGCTGGGGTATGTTCCATTTTATATATGTTACGCTATGGAAATAATTTTAACAATGAATATTTACTTAATAATAATTGTAAGTTGGTACAGGTGGACCAAGAAGTTGCATAGTTTCTGTTACTAAAATTAAACTATCAAAAAATGATGTTAATGCCACTCTAACTTTTCGTGCTTCAGTTCCACAAATTAATCTACAAAAAGTGTTATAGATTAGTACAATGAAATATGGATATATTTAAGCTCATGTTATTATAATACATATCGGAAAACTTACATTTGTAATAAATTATTATCTAGTGTCAATTTCTTTGTAATACTACCTCTTGAGGGCTCTTTATCAACTATTAGTACTTGATAAGCAATTTCTGCTTCCCTTTTTGATGGGAAAGGTATTGATAAATTTCTGTACAAAATTAAGGTTATTTTTGTAATTACGTGCAATGTTTTACAAATTACATGCGATGTTGTAAAATTACTTATTTTAAAGGATACACACTGAAAGTATTCATTATAGCAATAGCGGTAATTATTATTTAATTCACGTATGTTTCCTATAGTATAAATTCCTTTATATTTAATTCTTTTACATATGAAACTTAGTCATTAATTTTATAACTCGTTCTATAATAATTTAATAATTTAATTACTTTCTACGAAATGAGATTATAATTCTCAAATTTGTTATGCGATACATATTCAAAGTTATATAACGTATTTTATATGTATGTATATACAAACCTAGTAATATATAGTAATTTTTCTTGAATCGCATGGCGTTATACTCTGTGTTCGGTCATTATACGCGATAGTTTACAACACAAATAGTAGCAAAGCTTAATACAAATTGGTGAATCAGTATAATTTGATACACTTTAAACGTAATGGGCCGAAGAAAAAGTAAGCGGAAGCCACCAAGTAAAAAGAAGGCTATTCAACCGCTAGATACACAATTTAATTGTCCGTTTTGCAATCACGAAAAATCATGTGAGGTTAAGATGTACGCATAATTCATTTATTGCCAATTCTTATACTACTTAATTTTCAATTTTACTGCTTTCTCTTTTTATTTGCAGGGATAAGTCGAGGAACACAGCTAGAATTACTTGCAGAGTCTGCTTAGAAGACTTTCAAACCACGATCAATTTACTTTCAGAACCTTTAGATGTGTATAATGATTGGATTGATGCATGTGAAAGTGCAAACTAAATTTTACTATCTTTGTATCAGGTCAACGCTAATAGTATTATTTATTTCTTTTAAATGTAAATTGTCAGCACTTTAGTATAAATGGATTATCATATCATGTGCAATGCATAAGCAACAACTTAATGCTATACATATATTCTATGAATCAATGAAAAGACATTTAGTTTCATAAATTTAATATTTCATTAGTTTAAAGTAATAAAACTTGATATATATATCCCATACGTAGTGTATTAAGTATTATATCGTATTATTTTTGATCATACATGATATTTGTATAATCATATTTATATATACGAGCTTCTTGTACTTACTAAATAAGGATATGAATGTTTACATTAAAAATAACAAAAATATTATATGACTGCTATAACCTATGGATATTTATATGAAAAGAGGACACAATGTTTTTAATGTATGTTTATATTATAAAAATTATGAAGTTGTAAGATAATGACAATATGAATAAAATAGTCTTTGCTATAACTTTTTATGAGTATTAATGAGTTTAAACTAAATCATTCATTAAATTTAAATATACTGAAATATACTTAAATGTATTTAATTTAAGTATACTGTCATTAAAGTTACTAAATAGTATTTCTTACAAGCATGAAAATCTGAATAATAAAAAAAATACAAGGCTAATCACATTAATGTTTTTATGCAGTTAGATGAATATTTTTTTGATGACAATTATTCGAAGTATAAAGATTATTGTTTATTAAAAGGATTAGTGAAATGTAAGAGAATAAGGAAAAAACTAAACGTAAAATAAAGTTGCGATGTCGTTCCCTCGCAAATATACAGCGGATGTGTCTCATAGCGCAGTCAAGATGGCGTTCCACCGAGTGGAATATACTTGTTAGAAAAAGTGTGTGAAAAAAAAAATGCCGCGGAAAGCTTGAGAGCGACGCGTGCGAGCTTAAGTGAAGTTTCGGTCGCAGAGTGAATCCTCGTGGCTTCACTATGCATTCTAGATGAAAATAACTCAAATGACGGGGTTGAAACGATGCGTACATTAACCCAAGTGACAAGGCTTGTTCGCTGATCTTCGGACATTGCGGAGAACCGTAATCGTCGAGCGGCGAACAACGACGCTATGGCGTCCATCGGACGTGTGTATGTGTGTGTCATTATTTTTAATTCGCAATTAACAGCTAATTAAACAGTCGTAACTGCGGATCACAAGTAGAATTCGATGCGTGTGAGATTCGTGCTGACGCCGGTTGCTAAACGACGCGACTTCCTATTATTAATCGTCCGAACCGGATCGGTTCATCCAAAAACAAACATTCTGGGCTGCTTTCATTTTCCCTGTTTGACAGCTCCTAATCCAAATTACATGGAACATTATGAATATCTTATTTCGATTTCCTTGGTTACGTTGTCACAGACTAAATTGTGCTTCCGCTATGATCTTCTCATTAAAGAGTATCGTCCAAATCGTTGCTGTTAGAGTTTATACGTAAGCTCGAGAATGTGACTAAACTGATTTTTTCAACAAGTGTGTTTAATTCTAAGTGTTTATAATACAATGTATGGTTTATATACTGTTTTGAAACATTTTGTTTTTAAGACTTTATAAGGGAATTTCAATAATATGTAACACATGCAATCTTCCGTGTAAACATTTCCCTAAATGTAAAATTATAATTATCAATTTCTGTCCTAATGTTTAGATATTTTAATCTTAATATTAATTGAATGTGTTTATTTGTGTCACTTTGTATACAACAAAGTGAATATTGTTTTATATATTTCACTTTTGTATGAAATACAACTGTGTTACTGCATAGCTGTATTATTTGAAACACGATTGTATGTGATATAGCAATGTATTCCATAAATATGCAATGAACTATTATTTACTTTTAATTATTATATACTGTGTTTTAACATTGAGAATTTAATAAATTGTCAAATCTAATTTATATTAAACGCATATGAAGTGCAATATTTTTGTTTTGTGTCGTATACTTTGTGTTTCTAACGTTAGTCTTTAGTTCTTCTTACTTACATGTTAATTTGTGTAAATTTAGTTAGAACTGCTTTTATTGTTATAGTGTTTTTTATAAGTGATTTATAAATGTAACAGATCATTATCATTTTATGAAAATGAACTTATGAAGGAATACATTTCTTATTGCAGGCATAAAGTAAAATAAAATTATGGATAAATAATGTAAGTGATATGACAACTTATTTGATAGTGTGATGCAGGAAAGAAAGTGACAAGACATTCCATGATTTCACATAAAATTTTAGTAAAATATATTATAACTTAATGGACTTTACACATCATGTCAAATAGTTTGGACAGTTTTTTAACACGTATTGGGGATGTCACTATAGAACGCGTGACTCCTCGTCCAGGCCCTAAGCCTAATGAAACGATAATGTCGAATGAAACTGCAACAAACACAAACATGAATAATGTAGAGCCTCAAACAGGAAATGATGAAAGTTCAGAGGAATCTAGCGGTGAAACATCTGACGGAGAGCATGACAAGAAAAATGATACATTGCAGTCAGAAGAAATAGAAGAAATACGTTCAGAAGGATCAGGGGACGACATGGATTTAGATGAGACAATTGATTCACAAATTGGTGTACGAGCAGAATCAGAAAGGCAGCATCATTCTCAAACTGAAGAGGATGATGAAGAACCAGTTAATATATTGGATACTTTGCCATTAGAAGGTTTGTATAATATTATGGATTTTAAACTTGTAGTTTTTTTTAACTCTAATATTATAGTATTAACAATCCTTAAATTCTTTAAAAGGAGCCCCAATAGAGGGTCAGGAAGTGTCTGAAGCAGATTTACTTGGAAAACCAATTTCAAAAGATACAGATGATGAAGGAAGCATAGGACATGAAAATGACAAACACGAAGGTCATGCCATGGAGGAGGAGGGAACAGAGAGTAATAAGAGGCTTGCTGATTCAGAACATTCTGATACAGCTAAGAAGAAGCAAAAAAAAGATGATGGAACTGAAGGATCTGCATCAGAATGTGAAACAAAAGCAGAAAAGAAATTAGCAAACATGAGAAGAAATATTCGAGAAGTTATGGATGAAACTCAACTTGATGAAGCTACTTTGTCAGCTCAGCGGCAAGAGATGGAACGTCTTCGAAGGGTACAAGAGCAACAAAGAATAATTCGTGAAGTTCAACGACAAATAGCAATAAATAGACAAAATAATAAAACACAAACAAGAGTAATTAGTATTTTACAAGGAAAACAAATTCAAGCAGCCACTACTATTTCACAATCATCTCCATCTGGACCAGTTCGTTTGCCAAACACGGTGCTTCTTAAAGTAAATTCTGGATCTGGCACTGGATCTCAGACTACTTCTGGTATACAAACAAATCAAATACAAAGAAGATCGGTAGAAGGTTCTAGATGGCAAAAAGGTAGAGGTATTTACCAAGGAGCACAAACATCAATTTCGCGAATTGCAAATCGACCTAGTGGTCCCAATATGTTACAACAAAGAATTCGAATGATGACTCCTTCTGTTAGCATATCTCCTGTAGTTCCTAAAAAGGAACCTATGGATAGATCTGAATATTATTCAGATTCTGAAATCTCAGATATAGAAGCTGAAGAAACTTTACGTGAGAAACAAATACATGTTGCTAAAAAGATATCTACTGGGCCAAAGTCTCAAAAAACAGCTAAAGGAAAAGATGTGGTTACGATATCTAGCTCTAGCGAAAGTTCAGATGATGATTGTATAGTTTTAAGTGACCCAAGTGGTGAAGAAGAAACAGACAACGAAGATGATCCATCCAATTCTGGCATGCATACTAATGATAGATATAACATTCCAGATGAACATGGTAGAGTGTTAATAAATGTCGGTCATCCTGAAACAGAACCTGATGTATTTTTAGCTCCACAAGTAGCTCGTATTATTAAACCTCATCAGATTGGTGGTATTCGTTTTCTTTATGATAATATTGTTGAAAGTATTGAGAGATTCAAAACTAGTTCTGGTTTTGGTTGTATCCTTGCTCACAGTATGGGTTTAGGAAAAACACTTCAAGTTGCTAGTTTTTGCGATATTTTTTTTCGTTGTACTACTTCTAAAACAGTCCTCTGTATTATGCCCATTAATACACTGCAGAATTGGTTAGCGGAATTTAATATGTGGTTACCATATGAGGATCCTAATGCTCTGGAAAAGCATGGTAAAAGTTCTGGTATTAAATCAGAATCTGTTATTGAGCTTAAACAAGAAGTTAAGGATGAAAGTGGGAATCAGAGTGACATGTCAAATATGTCAAGTATGTCAAATATTTCAAGGCCTATTAGCACAGAATCAGCTCATCGTTTCGGACAAGAAAATACGTCCCAATCTATGAATATTATGCCAGAAAATCCGTATATTCATCCCGGATATGAAACTCACAATATGATACCTGGTTATGTACAAGATAATATGTTGAATAAAAATATATCAAATTCGCAAGTACACATAAATGAAAATTATCATGGAGATATTTCACAAAATGCATTGTATAATACAAATCCTAATCCAATGTCTACCTTTGAATCAATAAAATCGGAAGTAAATTGTCATGGCATGCAACAAAGGTCAAGCATGTCAGATACAAAATTTGGCATGGAAAATCAGAATTCTAATAATATATATCCTGGTTTAGAGAATCGGCCACAAGCTCCCATATATCCAGGTATCGAAACTCGAAATCCTAGCACTTTGTATCATGGTGTAGAAAGTCATCATTCTGGGTCCATATATCCTAATTTTGACAATTCTACTAATACTTTCTCTAATTATACAAACCGATCAACTCAAGAATCAGATCAAGAATCGAGAAAAGATTGTTTTAAAAATACTTTACCTTCTATGAATGCAGAAGTTAATGTAAAGAAAGAGCCAGAAGAAATAGTTAAAAAGGAGGAAAGTACTTGTACAACAAAAGAAGAAATATCAAATGAAGAGAAAAAGGAAATTGAGAAAGTTAAAACTCCATTTAGTGTAGATTCGCCTATTGGTATGGAAATGAGACCACGGCATTTTCGTTTACATATTTTAAATGATTCTCATAAAACTATGACAGCAAGAGCCAAGGTAATTCAAGATTGGCAAGTAGGAGGTGGTGTTTTGTTGATCGGATATGAACTATACAGACAATTGTCTTTAAAAAAGCCAAACAAAGCAAAAAGGAAACGTGGACAACCTTTCAAAGATACCGTTGATGTTGAGGAAGAAGACAAAAACAAAGGATTATTAGATGAAATGCATACAGCTTTAGTTAATCCAGGGCCTGATTTAGTCATATGTGATGAGGGTCATAGAATAAAAAATTCGCATGCTAGCATTAGTATGGCTTTGAAACAAATGCGCACAAAACGTAGAATTGTATTAACTGGTTATCCATTACAAAATAATCTTTTGGAATATTGGTGTATGGTTGATTTTGTAAGACCTAATTATTTGGGAACTAAAAGTGAATTTTGTAATATGTTTGAAAGACCAATTCAGAATGGACAATGTATTGATTCAACACCACAAGACATACGTTTAATGAGATACCGTGCACATGTCTTACATGCTCTGTTAGAAGGTTTTGTACAAAGAAGATCTCATTCTGTATTGCAAGTTTCCTTACCACGTAAAGAAGAATACATTCTTCTTGTTCGGATGACATCACATCAACGTAAACTATATGATACCTTTATGAATCAAGTAGTTAAAACACGAGCTGTACCTAATCCATTGAAAGCTTTTGCAGTATGCTGTAAAATTTGGAATCATCCTGATATCCTATATCACTTTCTACGTAAACGACAGGCTAATGAAGAAGATGATTTAGATTTAGAGGAAACAATTGGTGAAAAATCTACTCCAGGTGGTAAACGTTCTAAAGCACGTCAACCAAAAGGGGAATCCAAGAAAGGAAAGAAAACAAATACAACTATAAAAAATAAACCGGCAGCTAGTGTTCAACCTAATTCCTCTTCATCATCTAATACTGATAACGTAGAAAATGATAATTCACATACTACTCCAAAACAAAACAATTATTCTAATTATCCTCCTATGCCAATGAATAATTCAGGGTATTCAAATTCTATATCTCAAAATTCTTATCCTCATGGTTATCAGAATTATAGATCAAATGATCAAAACACATATTATAGAAATGAAAATAGCCATGGAGAATACAATGAATTTTACAACAATCAAGGATCACAAAGATATGGAAATCAATCATTTCAAACATATACACAAACTCCAGGATATAATGCACCACAAAATTATCCTAATCAATCACAAAATTATATACCAAACAGTGAACAGTCTACAAATAATCATTCTCAAAGGTATTCAACTGCTACTTCCAATTCAGAATTTCGTTCAGATCAAAGTCAAGGGAATAATTATGAAGTATCTGGGATGTTTCCACGTCAATCTTATCCTTATCAAGATCATGGACGTAATTATGGATCAAATATAAATCAAGGATCTAATAATTATTCTCAAGTTCCAAATCAGTCTTCTTTTCAATCGCAAATGCCAAACCAATCTGCAAATATGCCATTACCTGATTATTCTTCATATACACCAAATCAGACTCAAAATTATAATCCTGCAGCAGGGCAAACAAATACCATATATTCACGAAATGAAGGTCAACCATTACAAAATTCTACATTAGGATATGGTACAAATCAACAAAGTCAAAATTCATCATCTCAAACACCAACTGCTGCATATCTTGCAAATCAACAAGGACAGAATACAACATCTGGTCAAAATCGTGGCTTTTCACCCAATCAACAAAATCAAAATCTTCCTTTGCAAAGTTCTTCTCATACTTATGGCGGCTCACAGTCACAAAATATTCCAATATCAAATCAATCCCACAATTATCCTACTCAAGTAAATCCAAACCCTTCACCACAAACATCACTCAATTTTAGTCAACAATCTCCAAACACTATGCCACAGAATCAACCTCATCCATATATGACAAATTCATCAAATCAAACATCAATTCCACAAAACCAAATGCGTGGATATTCTGCAGCAGCTCAAAATCAGATGAATGTACCACAAAATTCATCTTCATATCCCACTGGCCAATCAGCTTCAAATCCTACTCAAACACATGGATATGCTCAAGATCAGCAGGGGTCAGTTTCTAATGCACAAGGTACTATGCATGGATATTCACATCTTGTATCTCCATCAACACCACAAAATCAATCTTATCCACCTAATATGCAAAACCAAACGGGAACTCCATCAAATGCAAATCATGCCTATGGGTCTAATCATCAAGGTCCAACATCAATACCATCAACTCCAACTCATAGGTACAGTTCTTCTCAACAAGGACAAATATCACAATCTCAGAATCAAGCTCTTCCATATTCTCAAAATCAGCAAACACCGAGTTCTATAAATCAAAATGATCAATTATATTCCAGACCAGATAATCAACAACAAACTCAAACTTATACACCAACAGCCAACACATCTCATGAATTTTCAACAGATCGTCAAAGTGGTAGTTCCTCTACCAATCCTACAAATAATTATTCATTAAATCAAACATCATCTCAGAATACTGTTGTACCAAATTATTCAGCAGATGGAGCACATTCAAATCAAGTAAGTCAAATGAAGAGTTCAGAGGATCCTTATTGGCAAAGAAATTATTCTCAACCATTTCAATCTGATCAATGTAACGATCCGTATTATCGGGATGTAAATCCTAACGTGAATCGATATCAAAGTAATTACTTTCCATCACAAAATTATCAAAATCAGTCTTATGATTATAGTAATAATCATAATTCGGATATTAATACGCGCTCAGAGGATTCGAAGTCCCAGCAAACCACTACTCACATTCAAAGCTCAGGATCTTCAGAGAAGAACAAAAATAATAAGGAAATGACATCAAGTGTTGGTGTGCAAAGTCAACCAATTCATCAAAATAGTTCAAGTTCTACAAGTTCAGGTTATGGTTCTGAATCAAATTGTCAGACTTCAGTATCTAGATCTGTACAAAATCTTAATTCATTGCATAGTCCCCGTCTAAATCAAAATGATTTAGTGAAAGAAGATGAAAAAGAAAAAGAAGACTTATTAGATAAAGATAAAGAAGAGAAGTCAGATGATGAAATTCTTACAAAAGATGAAGAAAAAGATTGTAAAAGTTCTCCAGGAGGAAAAGAAGACCCTGGTATTCCATATGATTGGGTAAATATAAAAAGCATGAAAATAGCGCTTATTAAATTATAACTAATTAAACTTTGTATTTGCAGGCAACAGAATTAATGAAGGGCTATGTACCAGGATTAATGGATGCATCTGCAAAAATGACAATTTTCTTTTGTATTTTGGAAGAAGCAATTAAACTTGGTGACCGCGTTTTAGCATTTTCTCAATCATTATTTACATTGAATCTCATTGAAGATTTTTTAGCTAGAAATAGTTTGAAGTATCCCGATGGGCAAACAGATGCTTGGATTAAAAATGTAAATTATTATCGTCTCGATGGCAGTACTAGCGCCTTAGAAAGAGAAAAACTTATTAATGAATTTAATAATAATCCAAAAATTCATCTTTTTCTTGTTTCAACGCGTGCTGGTTCTCTTGGTATTAATCTTGTTGGCGCTAACCGTGCCATTGTATTCGATGCTTCTTGGAATCCTTGTCATGATACGCAGGCTGTTTGTAGAGTGTATAGATATGGACAACAGAAACCTTGTTTTGTTTACCGTTTGGTCACTGACAATTGTTTAGAAAGAAAAATATATGACAGACAAATTAGCAAGCAAGGAATGGCAGATCGTGTGGTTGATCAATGCAATCCAGATGCTCATCTTTCATTAAAAGAAGCAACTACATTGTCTTGGGATTGGGAAGAAGATAGTCAAATACAAGATTTTTCTCAAACAAAAGATAGTTATTCTGATGAAGTGATGCATCGTGTATTAGAACGCCATTCTTCTTTATTAACGAAACAGCCTTTCCACCATGAAAGTCTTTTAGTTGATAGAAAAGATAAGAAACTTAGTCAAGCAGAAAAGCGACTAGCTCGTCGTGGTTACGAACTTGAAAAAATGGCAGCCAACTGTTCCAGGCCCAGTTATAATTATGTTCCTGGAAATACTGCAACACGGGGTACGATTGATTCTAAAATTCAGATGTGTAAAATATGCATATTTACATCGGTTATATATTTCTTATACTAAGTTATTGCAGCAGGTGGATTACAAATTCGAGCAATTCGAGGTGGTGATAGTAGTACTACTTCTAAACCAGTTGCCTCAGTTAGACCAATGCAGCAACGTGGTGCTGAAGGTATAGGTTCGCGTAGTGTAACAGGAAGTCGATGGATACCAGCGGAAGTATGGCAAAGGCAGGGGATGAGTGCACAAGAAATGACATTACCTTTAGATGTTGTTATTCCCACCAATTCACCCGATAAAGGAAGTATTGTATTGAAAGCTGGTCAGCGAGTAATGGTACTGAAAAGTCCCAAAGGCATTTATATGCAATTAGAATCTGGTAAAATTATTGCTATTCGGACGGCTCTTAAACTAAATCAACAAAAGCGAGAAGAAGAACCTAAGAAAGGTATATTAATAATTAAATGATTTCATTAAAATAGTTGTTCTGTCCTTTCTAATTTTTTAAATTTATAATATTTATATTGAAATATTTATAGGTGTACCATCAATGGCACAAAGGAATTCGAAACCAGAAGTCGGATTTCCATTGAGAAATAATTCAGCTATTTCTATCATACCGAAATCTTCTTCAAGTAATCAAGCAAGTGGTCGTTCGAGTAATAAACCAGGAAACGGGCCTAATTATAGGCCATTTGCTGACAAGGAAACTTTAAAGAGACCAAAACCTGTTGTTACTGCAACTGCCAAACCTTATTTGAGTCAAGTTAATTTAACCAATCAAGTTTCTCTATCAAGGTTACCAAAAATAAAGCAGGAACCGGTAGATCATTCCACATTAGGTGAAAATTCAAACTCCTCAGATGGACAAGTTAGAACTGAACAAAGAGTGGAAGAAGTCAGATTAGAGGATGTGGTTGCGGAAGTAAGTTCGAACACAGATTATAATCCTAATCATAATCGTGTAACCAGTTCAGATACTGATATTTCTTTACAAAAGTCATCTGAAGAAAATAGTCAAGTATATACTTCGGATTCTGTAACTGCACAAAGTGTTCAAACACAGCACGATCAAACGGAAACAGAATTGACATCAAAAATTGATAAACAGTGTTCTCCTTCAATTGAAAAGGAGATCATAAAAACAACAGATACATTAACAAATTACGGGCATGCTTTTCAAACTCAACAAGAGAAAAGAGATGCGTCCAATGATGAAATTATAATTGAAGATCCATCGCCGATACCACCTCAAATACAGTCGCAAGTATCATCACAAATGCAATCTCAAATGCCATTACACGTATCTCCGCAAGTACAGTCACAAGTATTACCTCAGATACCACCACAGTTACCAACACAAATACCACCCCAAGTACCTTCTCAGTTATCATCGCAAGGACCATCACAAATACCTCAAGCATCATCGCAAGTTGCGGCGCAAGTTGCAACACAACCAACATCATCTGGCTCATTACCACCATTGTTAACGCAACAATCAACATCATCGACTATGCAAGTACCATCAGCGACACCTACATTACGAGCTACGGAAGTTCCTAAAGGTATAACAGATTCAACTATTGGTTCTTCTGCTACATCCATATGTACTGGAACGAATACTATAACATCTCCAAAAACAGCGGAACCAAGTATGCGTGAAACTTGTATACAAAGTGAACCCCTTAATGTTCCACAAGGTTATCCTTATGCTCAGTATCCACGATATTATGATTATAATGATCCTCGATCACGATCATTGTCCACTCCTTATGGTACATACTTCCCTGGTGTTCCACCTCATGCAGCAAATCCTAGATTACCAATGGATACCTCTAAGAGTCAACCAGATGTAGGAAAACCTATAGAAGAGAGGGCAATGATGAATGTGCCTCCTGCATATTCGCAAGTATCTAATACTACTGCCAAAACATCAGCAAACACCATAGAAACGAAAGGTGCAGAAGCGATGGTAACTACAACGGTGGCTACTACTTCTACTAGAGATGAAACGCACATACCCACTGCGTTTAGTCATCCTACGAGTAGTCGTTATCCTGGACCTTATCCACCCGGACCGTATGATCCATATTCACAGCATTATCCTCCAGCGCCCGGTTCATCAGCAACTTATCCACCAGGTGGTAAGTTGAAATTTTGCTATTTTCACATACATTTATTTATGAAGGAAACATATGTTGAAACTAAATTTTTAAAACAGCTGCTCCTGGATATCCAGCATACGGTGGCCCGAGTTACAACACGGAATATGCTCGTATGTATACAGCGTTTCATGGTCCTCCTCCACCAGCAGATCCTTATATACACAGAGGTTATGCACCCCCTTCTTCACATCCACCTAATTACTATCCTCCATTTCCTCATCCACCACCGCCTTATCCGAATTATTCATTTTTGTCACCATATCCAAATCCCAATATGCCCAGCGAGCCACAGCCACCTGCTCAGTAGGACACTTAAGTGGTATTATGATAAATGATTAGTTTAATAATTTCATAAAATGTCGCATATTGCGAAAGTTCAAAGGCTGTCGCGATTCAGAAGCTTAATAGACTGAAGCTGTAAAACGCATTGATGTAAATATTTAGTCACAAGTATTGTATTAAGATAATAAATTTACGCAGCTACTTTTTTAAAAGTACTGTGTTTATGTCGAGGAAGATGAGATAATCTCAATTAACTTTGAACTGTGCAATTTGTTGAAATGTTCAAAATATTTAGCCTTGACTGTCATGCCGTTTTACGATGCGTCTATTCGACTAAGTAATATCTGGTTATGTGTACAAATAATTTCTCAATTTGATATTCCGTAGTTTCAAGGAAGTGTCTGTGTTTTTTCTATCATATTGACATATATCATTATTATGATTTTATGAATTTATTGAGAATTTATTAAGAAATAAGGAAATATTTTTAACATAGGGAGCATCCTTGTTATCTATTTTTTATTTCCTATTTTTTATTTTGAATGAAATGCTAGGAATATTGAATGAGAAATAATTTTGTACATTCTAAACGAGTAATATAAAGAAGAAAGGAATGCTGTACACTATCATTTAGCTTTGTGCATAAATGCTACATTAATCACACTTTTATATTCTGCACTGAAAAATGCAAGGAATTCATTTTGATTAAATGCAATACTCAGAAAAGTATAAATTATAAGAGTAAACTCATATTCATAAAACTTATATGCCAGCATTCCATCTTCCATTTTATATGTTTTAGTTTTTCGTTTTAGTTAATTTGTGGAGAGTGATGGATATTTACATATTATTTATAAAATGATATTATTTAAAAACCTATTTAAAAACTTATTAATATTTTTTGATAGTAATATATTTATATGTATAATCCTAGAATTTAATACTTTTAATATTTCGACGAAACTATTATATACATCATACATAATAATGATATTTTTTATTATATATTATTACATTATTCATCACTTCTCCCTAAAAATATATTACAGGCTGCGCATCGTTATTTCGGTTTCCGTCATTTCAATAATTAATCTCTAAACGATAAAATTAGGCTTCATTTATACCACATGCTCTGAATCTATGTATCACCTCTGACTTTTTACATACATTATACGTACAGTATTCACTTGGAACATTTAGCAGCCAGTATACAGTTTACAGCGTCCTTAGCAAGTTGTATATGACTATGTATTACTATTAAACGTTACAATTTCTGAAATAGATAATCTCATAGTAGAATGTAGGATTGTTGTTAACTAGAATGTCTTACAGTTCATGACTGTTTTGGAATATAAATAAAAGAAGAATAGGGAGAGCCATGATTCTCAGAAGCGACTTCTCAAGCTCGAAACTGTGATATTTTGTCATATTCTCGTGTAACATTTTTGCTTGTATATTTTTATTTGAAATCAAAGTTCAACTTTGATTCTTGCATAAAATTGGTAGAAACGAATAATAATCGCGGATGTCAGAATACTGAATTAAAATTGTGCATTTATGTTAACGTAAGTTAATTCGGAGTATAAACACGAGATTTTTAATCAATTTTCCAAAGGGGATATAAAGCCGCATGCATGTTTATCATGGTGCTCCCTCCAAATACTATAGGTGAATTATTATAGAAAATAAACATTCATGCTGAATACTATTAGTATGTATTTCTCATTGAATCTGTCACCTGATTGCTACGCGAGAAAGACATTGGGATCTTACATGTTGGTACGTACGTGTTGTGGTTGTACGTTTTCTAGGTTTTAAGTGTACAGGATTGACATGACGCGAATATTAATATGAGATGTATTTTTGCAAACAAGCGACAGAATCTATTGCAAATACATACGAGATTATATTTACGAAAGATGAAACAATTATTTTGTCTCTGTTATAGCTTCTTTGCCATTTACATACTTGTAAATACCCATTATTTACATTTCATACTTTATTTATTACTATACATTATCCATTATTATCGCTTTTTTGATGTCAGAGTATTGCTCTTATGTAAAATAAATTGTTTACACTGATCAAGATTGTTTTTGATTGTAGTATTGTTATGCAAAGAAATTGAAGCATATATATATTATATATATATTATTTATATATATATACTATATATACTATATATATATAATTGTTTGTACGACGTTTCCCTTTGCGTCTCTGACCAACTGTTTGACTTGAAATTAACATGTGCATGTAGATGCGTAGGATAAAAATCTTAATACATACTTATATGTCAAAAAGGTTAAGGTTGTAATTAAGGAATTAATTTACCCATAAAAGTTTTAATATCCTTGTGGTAACATGAACAAAACTTTCTTGATTACACACTTTTCTCTATGCATATTATGTGATTTAATGTGTCACACATAAGCTGGGTTTATTGAAAAGTTATAATTAATAATTCATTTTGTAGGAGAAAATCTCATATTTTTTTTTATAAATCATTTTCTCTGATTGTAATTTTTCTATAAACCATGCTACAGTGTACAAAGAAAATAAAATCGTTCGAAATTAAGAAAAATAATTTTTTTGTAACAAGTAAGTTAGTTTGATAACACTACACTAATTTAATAAAAAAAAAAAAAAAAATAATAAACTTATATTTGCGTACGCGCGTCATATTGTGTATTTTTTATTTTTTTCATTCTATACAATGTTATTTGTTTTGAAATATATTCTTTATGAAAAAATATAAAAATATCGTTATAGATAAAAAATGTTTTTTATTTATATTGGCATTACATCTCATAAAAGTATAAAAAGGGATATTATGCAGTATTTAGAAATACGTATTAATTATTTATAAATTATAAATATATGTATGTAGCTTGTTTGAGTTATAAATAATTTAAAATATTAGAAATATTAAAAAATTATACGTTACTTGATAATAAGTTTTTAAAATTTAATTTTATATATTTTCTTCATTTTGAACATGTTATATAATTTTAAATTTCATCAATTTTACCGCCAACAGTACTGTATTATGCAAAACTAAGATCCGTGGTTATTTGAAGTAGAGGGCATCTGTATCGCAAACGAGCGTCTGGAAGTTGCTAAAGTGAAAAGAAACGTAAATGCAGTTTATTTTCTGCAACTTGCAGCACCTTTGTAGAAGAGCTACACGTGATCTACGTAAGTCTAATTCAGTTTATAAACAGATATTTCGTAGATTTACTGTTACCGTTAGGTTAGCCGATTTCAGTAAGTGGGGTACAACAAAAAGGAATCGTAAACTAAAAATACAGATTTCACAAAATATGTCAGACCCAAAGATTGAAGAAATATTGTCTCCTCTTCGGGATAACGTTAAGGAACAGGTAAGCTCCATATGGCTGATATATTGTTATTAACAGAAAACTTGGTTACACATATAATAGATTTTAATATATTTATATAATGGATATGTAACCTCTATTGTCGTAAAACTTGCAATTGAAAAAAAATATGTTGTTGATTATGGCATTTTATTTAATGTTAATGTCTTTACATGTTATATGTTAGTATTATTATATCATTATTCTTTATACTTAAAGGGTGACCGTGTGCGAGAACTCAAGTCTAATGGTGCTCCAGAATTCAACATCAGATTAGCAGTCGCTGAGCTTAAACTTAGAAAAAAGTTGTTGGAAGAGAAAGAACTATCCCTTTCACAAACAATATTATTTGATAGGGCAAGGATGGAAGATCTTTTAAAACGTAGATTTTTCTTTGACCAATCATTTGCTATTTATGGAGGAATTAGTGGACAATTTGATTTTGGCCCTATGGGTTGTGCATTTAAAACAAATCTATTAAATACATGGAGAAACTTCTTTATATTAGAAGAACAAATGTTAGAAGTAGATTGTTCTATTTTAACACCAGAATCTGTACTCCGAGCATCTGGACATGTGGAAAGGTTTGCCGACTTAATGGTGAAAGATGTGAAAACTAAAGAATGTTTCAGATTGGATCATTTGATTAAATTACATTTAGAAAAAGTAATTAGCGATAAAAAAACTGATAAAAATGTAAAGAAAGAATGTGAAGGTATTATTATTAAATTAGATGGAATGACTAAGGATGAAATGGCAGAAGTTATATCCAAATTCAATATAAAGTCCCCCCTTACTGGGAATGATCTAACAGAACCAATGGAATTTAATTTGATGTTTGGAACTCAAATTGGACCTTCTGGGCATATGAAAGGGTTTTTAAGACCAGAAACTGCACAAGGTATTTTTGTAAATTTTAAACGACTACTTAGTTTTAATCAACACAGGATGCCATTTGCTGCAGCCCAAATTGGAAATGCATTCCGTAATGAAATTTCTCCTAGATCTGGTTTATTAAGAGTAAGAGAATTTACTATGGCAGAAATAGAATACTTTTATTTTCCTGGTGATGAAGATCATCCTAAATTTGAAGATATTGAAGATTTAAGTGTACAGTTATATTCTGCTCTGAATCAAATGACTGGAGAGGGTATACAGCATATAACTTTAGGCGAAGCTGTGTTACATAGAATTATAAAGAATAAAACCTTAGCATATTTTATGGGTAGAATTCATTTGTTTCTAATTAAAGTTGGAATTGATCCAAAAAGATTACGTTTCCGTCAACACTTGGAAAATGAAATGGCTCATTATGCATGTGATTGTTGGGATGCAGAATGTTTAACTTCTTATGGTTGGGTAGAATGTGTTGGTTGTGCAGATCGTTCTTGTTATGATCTCAAGAAACATTCACAAGCCGCTGGAGTAAGATTAGTAGCAGAAAGAAAATTGCAAGTACCAAGAACTCTTGAAACACGTATGCTAATACCAAATAAAAATCTTATTGGAAAGACGTTCAAACAAGATAGTAAATTAGTGCTAGAGGTTTTGGAGTGTGCAGATGATGATATGATGGATACTATGGAAAATGACTTTAAGACATGTGGACAAAGTAAAATATCAATTCTACATGATAAGACAGTACACATAACAGAACATATGGTCAAAATAAGAAGATTTAAGAAAACTTTTTATGTAGAAGAAGTAGTTCCATATGTAATTGAACCATCTTTTGGTATTGGTCGTATTATGTATGCAATTTTTGAACATAACTTTAAAGTAAGAGAAGGAGATGAGAAACGAACTTATTTCAGTTTGCCACCAATCGTAGCTCCTTTAAAGTGTTCAGTGTTACCACTCAGTAGCAACAATGAATTTGTACCATTTGTGAAACAACTATGTAAATATTCTAACTTTTCAAAATATGATAAATTTTAGAAAAAATACTTACTTAAGCGTTGTTTTCCACACACAGCTCGGAATCTCACTAAAGTAGACGTTTCGCATAAAATCGATGATTCTTCTGGTAGTATCGGACGTAGATACGCACGGACAGATGAAATTGCAATACCATTTGGTATCACCATAGATTTTGATACTTTGAAAGTACCTCATTCTGCTACACTCCGTGAAAGAGATAGCATGGGACAAGTTAGAATAAATGTGAGTATTTTATAGTATAGGGCATTTTATAGTTTTTAAAATACAAATAGAAATGTATATACAATACAAATACAAATAGAAATACAAAGTCTACAAAAATTAAGTTATTGTTCGAATTACAGTTGGACGAGATTCCAGATGTAGTAAGAGATCTATCTAATGGTAAACTTACATGGTCTGAAGTTGAAGAAAAATATCCCAAATTTGAACAACAAGAAACAACGGAAACAAAATAATACATATTAAAAGACCAGCTTATTTGTTATAATAGTAATTACTATAATAGTAATTTCTATTTTGCATTTACGTAATGTGCATATTATAGACGTTAACGTGTATGTTATTTTGCACAAATAATTATATAAGTCACTAATGAAATTGAAATTTAGATTTTTGTGACTCTAATTAAGAATATATGATTTTTAATCAACAACAATAAAAATTGATATTAAATTCAACACCCATTCTATCAAAATCGCATTTGAAACAAGCCGTCATACACCTTATGCTCTTTATCCATTTCTCTTTATCTAAACCATTAACATCTTGAAGTTGCATATTAACACGATAAACATCTGAAAAACAAAAACTGATAGACACTGATATATATTAATTTATATTATGTATATTAAATAATTACTGCAATGACCAGATCGTATTTGACAGCACATAGCACAAAGTGTTTTCAATGTTCGAATTTCGCCGATATATTCAAAAACACGAAGTGATGGTAAGTAAATGAATAGTCGTCTTAGTTGATCATCCAAATTCTGTCGATTGTGCCATAATTGCAGGCATAAGTATACTACATAATAGTAATAACGGTTATCTGACGTATAATAATTAAAAAATTATAGAAACATGAAAAGCAATTTAAATACATATAGTATAATTGATATCGATAATCGAAATATCATTTATCGATAAAGAGAGTTAGTACCACGAACTATTCGTAGACGGCGTACAATGATTCGCGCTTCAAATTTTAATTGCGGTTTATGAATTGAAATAGCGATGAAAAAAGTGATTGAAACGATAAAAACGTACAAAATGCTTAATTATTTTAAGTATAAATAATTTCATTATTTCGATTACCTAGAGTATCCGAATACCATGTGCAAAGTGTTTTAATCGTGCAATCGAGATACCATGGCTGTCGAAATTTTAAATCGATACTCGTTGATAATGCAAAAGTATGGATTCGAGTATGTTTTGTAAAAAATTTCTTATGGACATCGTATCGTGGTATTCCTACTAAAAATACAAAAGAATATATGTAATTATGTACGTCTAATTTTTGGTACGTTATTAATCATTATGAAATTGTGTCATACTAATAGCATATTGTACTTTCAGTACTGGTGCCCAAAAATGTGCGGCTCTCCAAGCGCTGTCCGGTATTACGACTTTTTCAATATCATATTCATCTTCTGCTTTTTGTATAATTTCTTCTTCTGAACACAATAGTTGTAACCAGTGCCAATTTGTTCCAAGTTTCCTACGATCGAATCCTAAGGTAAGTACATGTTTTTTTAATGACACCATTAGTTATACGTAATATTATATTTAGATGTTTTAACAAACGATTCGTAACTATTACAATAGATGACGTAGGTAAGATGAATAAATTATTTTTAACTGTTAGAGTGATATCGTGACGATTAAAATAATAGAAGGGATTAAGTAGTGAATTTAATTACTTGGCCAAACTGACGAGTAGATCTCCCGTGGGTGTCGCTATGTACGCGTAGTTTACAGATAAAGTGGTGAGAAACTCTAAGCAGCCGATGGCGCGAAACCAGTCGCATATCTTGATTTCTTTATCCGTATAAAATCTTGATTGTTCGTGATGACCAGGATCCACCGTGAGACCTACCATTTTCTCGAACGCGTGCCAACAGTATACGTGTCTCATTGTTTTACGGGAGTTGTATAATGCCAATAGTAGTCGTACACCTTCGTCTGGCGTTAACGACAAACCTTCCAGACAAATAGATTCTAGTCTAATCTGTTTACTACAATGTATGATATACATATAGACTAAGTTTTATTTTTATCGTATTTTACAATTTTGTGTACATGTTGTTTTGCAATAACACGACGCAATTGAAAAACGCAATTAAATTTAAAATTTATATGATTACCGTTTGTTATAAAGTTCATGTTATTTCTACATATATATAGTATATCGACTTACTAGAGGAGTCGTTCTAGACGAGTTATCAAATTCTTCCGGCCAATTCGATCAAATGTTTGTAGCCGAATCAATTCTGCCCAAACGCTCATACCCCTTTTGCTTTTTTGGCTATACAGAAGTCTATAACATCGAAAACATATTTTTGAATCAGAGATATTCGATAATTCTATATAGTATATTCTCTGTTTTATTATTATACTTTGCTTGAAGCGCGAGATAACTGAGTTTTTAGTAACACAGAATTGCAATAATAATTTATTATTATCAATGTTTTACTTATAATTCATGAAGCTTAGATTTATTGTATATGGACAGTAGAAAAAGAAGTAATTTACTCTTTAAATAAAATCGCATCGATTATACAAGCGTCTAAATTCGTCGATCAAAGATTATATAAACGATATAATCGGTTTGATCAAGTCACTATAAGATTCTTACTTGGTCAATGTAACGAGCAGAGCGTGATTCACTTGTTTCTGGTAGAGATGTGAGTTTTTCATCGCGATTGAGTACAAATGCCAGTAGAAACGGCCCTGGGCATAATAACTTTTTAATTACCAGCCACCGCACGTTCTCACCGACCGACATTCGTAATTGAGTTCTAGCCGTTCGGGTTAATTGAGTTCTCGGCTTTTGAATTCGCTGGGTTTCCTCCGGTGATATACGTACCTCCCTCGAGGGCAGAGGCAAATTCAACGCCGCCCTTGGAAACGCGGCCCTCTCACAGTGCACCATCATTTCCCAGTGTCTGCGAGACTCGTTCGTATATCGCATTCTGTGAACCATATTGTCTAATTTTTCATTTTTTCTCCCTATTTTTTCTCGTTCTTTGCGTTTCTTTATCGCGATGGAAATATTACCTGGAAAGCTGTCCAAGCAGTTCTTTGACCAGAGGATCTGATTCTTCTGGCATGCTGTAACACGCTGAGAGCGGTCTCCAGATCGATGCGGATGATTCTTTCGTATCGCAGCTTTTTTACGATGAAAAATTAAAAATTATGAATCTGTAGCAAGTGTTAATTTTCGAATATTAGTCATGCACGTTACATCGAATTGTCCTCTTGTTCATTGGAAAGTGAATTGGATTCGGCCGATGCATTGCAACAAGTCGACGATAAATCGTTTTGACAAACAGAAATATTATCCCTGTTAAAATAAGAATTCGTGACACACTCTATCCATTACGATGCATTACGTATTTTGTTATATTATTAGGATAATATTACTTTATACACGACTTCTCTGTGCTTTGAGAATCTATATTTGATTTGTCTGGTAGATCGCAACAGATCGAATGGTTTGCACAAATATGATTCGTTATATGGGTCTCTGATTTTTCTAATTCGCTGCAACGCAATACGTATCTTCGACATACTGCTGTAGTCAAAGACATTTTTCTGAAAATAAAAGAGAAGCTAAGAAATTTCGTATAAAAAAGGTTAAATTATTACATTTCAATGTCCAATGACGCATAACGATTTGCAAATGTTTTATTTTAAGTATGAAATAAGTGAACGTATATTTTACATATTACGTAAATATAACAATTTTCCTTTTCAATGTCATTATCATCAGCGCTCTTTCGATCCGATAATAGCATTAGCTTCAATGATTAATCAAAGGGAAATTTTAAGAAACTTTAATAAACCATGGAAAAAGATACATTAATGTTGCTCTGTTGTTAATCGAATCTCACATAGACTGATAGAGCGATACAATGAAGAAACGTACACGTTCATTGATTTTTGGCAGAGATATAGAAACGTGGAGGCGATGATAGCACTCTCTTGTTTATCATCGAAATTATATCCATTCGATCGAGTATTGGGCAAAGCGTAGGTATTTCGCAGACATTTTGAAAGCTCTTTTACAAATCTGGAGGACCACCCATATGTTTATAAGAAAGCTTAGAGCGAAAGGCGGAAATAATTTTCTTGCCTCTTTGAGCACAAAGAATTTCTATTTCGGTGACCGTTGCTGGCGCATGCATTGTTTTAAGGTATTTTACGATACAGAGAAGGGCTATGGAATAGAGAAGGAGAGACAAGAAAGAAAAAGCGAGACATTTACAAGGACTGAACTCGAACCACGAGTTCGTGGGTGCGGTTCCAATTATCCACAGTGGCTCTCAGAAAGGAAAAAGGACCAGTGGAGCCCCTAGGCCGCAAAAAGGGTGGGGTCCTCTTACCGTTCCGTTTTCTTCCTCTTTCTTCATTCAACCCTCCCGGAGAACGTGTCGAATCGATTCTCCTCGACTCGTTTGCAAGCCGTCCGCCGAGTGACATACCGGATACGTGGTTGCCGTTCATTATCATTTTTTATTCCCACGGAGAATATTTCGTGTACTTTTGACCAATCTCGTTTCGAAGAACTTGTCCATTTTATTAAGATGAAACAAAAGGTACACGATGATGAAAACGACGAGGGGATAAGGTCGACGTCGTTCATAGCTCTTTCGACGCTTGAATCTGTGTTAAAACAACATCGTTCTATTTTTCTCCTCTTAACACATATTCATGTTCATCGTCATGTCGATGATAGTTCTGCTGGCTGTCGTTCGAAGGGTCCATTGGGAATTGTCTCGTTTCTTCTCTTTTTATCTTCTAGGTAGCTATTTCTTGCTCGAGGCTCATTCAACTGTAGTCCATTGAGTTGCAACAACTTGCATCCTGTTTCTCGTTGGTATGAAACTATTTTTCGGTTACAACGGTCCCGAAAATAGTTTGACCAAGAAGAAAATCGTCTGTTTGCACCGTGGCAGGTCTGCGTTGCAGGTATTACGGTTAAACGTGTTCGGTTAAAATCGAACGTGAGATTCCTGTTTTCGTTGACTTATATAGGGTGCAGCTATCTGCGTAGGTGCACGAGGCATTCTCCGAAGGTAGGCTGTCCGTTTGAAAAAAATTACATCGGCCCCTTGACCGATTTTTGTCTTTCGCGGAATAGCTCGAACACGTAACCCTGGAAATTGTGAATTATATGTGTTACGCCGTATGAAGCGGCCAACAAGTCAGCCCTTGTTACCTGACTGTCAACGGCCCTCATACCGTAAGAAACAATATCGTCAACTACCTAAGACGGTAGAAAGTCTCCTATTCCTGCGATGGCGAAAGAACGAAGAGTGAGTCGAGTCTAGGCCAGTCTGTGCAAAACATCTCCCGGGTTACTTTGGCTCTTCAAGCTCTCGCGACAGTCAAGTCAACTGTTCGTACGACAATCGGGCAATCATATTGACTCTACGTTCCGTCTTAATAATCAAATTCACCGACTTCGCTTGTGTGTGAGAGTGTATATCATTATAAACTTGGAATAAATATATACATTAATAAAACTGTAGACTACAGTTTTATTCCATCAGAAGTACCCCTATTATCCCAAAAGAAATACGGGGATCGACCTGCTCGTGGTGTCGATTGATACAATCGTAACGGGAATTTACGACTCCCGTTGACGCGCCTCCTCGCGAACGCGTCTCCCCGCGACTGGCCGAAAATACAATATGCAAAACAGAAATTCGAAATCGCGTGCTACACCGTTTAAATATTATCTAGTAAATTGGAGTTGACCAGTTTGAATGTAATCATCTTAATATCAATTTATTAGTATTTATCTACATCTTTATCGATAAAGATATAAAAATTAATTACCACTGCGATGAAACGAGGAACGCTGTAAAATACAGGACAGGTATACAGGAGTACCGTGTAAATGGTATTTTCGTCCATATCTATGAACAACGTTATCAGTGAACGAACGTTTCATGTGTTGCAAGCTGATAAGTTTAATCGGAGCAAAACGACGCGCGGCTCCAAACTTACGAATGAATAGTATCTATGCATCGGTAGTTAGCGTAACATCATGGCGCGATTGCGAGTAACGCGCTACGAACTCGATGTTTAATCCTTTCCAGGGGAGGAAACGGTGTGAAAAAAAAATCAATCGCGTTATCTGTTGCGCACGGCGGTTTGCAATTAAAAGTCTCTTCCTAGATGCAGCTTCATGAAAAGACGCATTAACTGTTCCCTTGGTTTACCGGGGCACCCTGTACGATAGTAAAGCGTACGATAACGACCAAGTAAATTGTATCGCGAACGTTTTACGCTTTCATTTGCATAAATATTCGTCGGTGTTCGCGATCTTATATGACTTTGAGAACTACGATGCCCGTTACCGACGTACGTAGCGTCCGTTCTAGCAGAATTTATTCGGTGCAACGCACTTTTGTTTTTTCCCTGCAAGAATCCCATATTGCGTCATCACGTTTGCGCCCCGAGACTTTGTGTAGGATTTTACGACTGGGCGAGGTGTTCTAAAGTTGCTCTATCCGGTTTTATCCCATGTAAAAAACTATTAAACATCCCAGCTCATTAAGTGCATTCGCTTGTAGAAGGTTATCAAATAAATTGCCGATAAGATGATGCAGGTAATTAATGACGGTATGCCCATTATAAATTGTAACGCTGATATAATTCTTAACGTTTCCGTGAATGCAACCGCCCGTCGTTTCCTCGTGATTCCAGGCATATTTCCGAACACATATATCTACGCGTCAAATCGCGTTACTTTCTATTCGCGGTGTCAACAATACGGACACACAAAAAATTATTGCAACAGAAGCCCGGCATGTGTTAAATGTGCAAAAAATCACCTAACAATACACTGCCCATACACAGGAAAAATAGAACAAGTTAAATGCTATAATTGTAACGGAAACCACCCAGCCAGCTACAAAGGATGTGAAATAAGGAAACAAATACAACGTAAACTGTTTCCTCCACTTCGCAACAGATCACACAATGACCATCAACCACAACAAAGTATAACGGATAACGAAACAACATTGAAAGCACAACAGGAACTAAACGCTATAAGCAGAAACATAGATCCCCAAGGTAAACGAAGCTACGCACAAGTAACTAAAAACATTAGCAAACCAACGCTTGCAATCAATCAGAATGAAAACAATAACATCGAAGACGTTACAGACATCAAAGAAATGCTCAAACAATCCATTAAAGGTACGGAAATGTTAGGAAAAATGGTAAGTGATCTAAACACAATACTAAGACAACAAGCACAACAAACAACAATCATGTTACAACTACTTACTAACTTGCTAAGTAAAAAATAGAGATGGACATTTTGAAAATAGCAGTCTGGAACTCCAATGGCTTGCAACAGCGAGCCCACGAAACTAAAATATTTTTGTATAAAAATAATATTGATATACTACTTGTCTCAGAAACACATTTCACCCTAAAAAACTACATGAAAATACCGTACTACACCATATACGATACCAAACATCCCTCAGGTAAAGCACATGGAGGAACTGCAGTAATAATAAAAAATGACATCAAGCATCACTTACATAGTCAAACAAATCAAGAACACCTACAAGCAACCACTGTCACAATACAAACCAATGACAATTACTTCCAGATGTCAGCAGTATATGCACCTCCGAGACACAAAATGACACTTAAAAAATGGGAAGAGTACTTCCAATCCTTAGGCGACAAATATATAGCGGCAGGAGACTTTAATGCAAAGCACACATTATGGGGTTCGAGAATTAGCACACCGAGAGGTAGAACATTGGAAAAATACATTAGAAGCAGCAACCTCAACGTACTATCTACAGGAAAACCAACGTACTGGCCGACAGACCCCAATAAAATACCTGACCTGTTGGATTTTGCAGTAACAAAAGGGCTAAATGTAAGCAAATTAAAAATAACAACCAGCCTCGAGCTTAACTCCGACCATACACCAATTATAATAGAATATACAAGCAAACCACTACTTTATAACAAGTCAGAGTCGCTTTGCAATAAAACCACCAACTGGCAAACTTTCAAAGAACTGATCGAAAACAAAATCAACTGCAATATCCCGTTGAAAACACCTGAACACATTGAGCAGGCAGTAGCAACTTTGACAGAAATAATACAGGAAGCAGCGTGGGCAACCACCACCTATGAAACAAATAGCAGGCAATCAAAAATTATTCCGCAGGACATCCTAGACAAAATCAGGGAAAAAAGAAAAGCGAAAGCAAAATGGCAAAAACAGAGAACACGAGAAAACAAGAAAAACCTAAATAAACTTGCAAAGGAACTAAAGAATAAAATAAGGGAACATCATAATAACGAATTCTCAAAATTCATCGAATCACTATCCGCGCATGAGAATACCGACTACTCCCTATGGAAAGTCACTAACAAAATTAAGAAAACAGTAAAAACAATCCCAGCAATCAGAAAAATGGACAACACATGGGCTAGAACCAACGAAGAACAGGCAGAAGAATTCTCAAAGCACCTACAAAATATATTTTCGCCGTATGAAATTGATAACAGCATCCCTGGATGGCAAACAAATGAAGAAGTGGAAAATGCCAGCAACACAACTGATAAACGCTGCACCATACTCAGCACAACAGCGCAAGAAGTTACAAACTTAATTGAGACAACAAAGACAAGTAAAGCACCAGGATTTGACTTGATCAATGGGAAAATCTTAAAAAACCTTCCCCCAAAGGCAATAAGACTAACAACGATAATATTTAACGCAATTCTAAGAATACAGTACTTTCCTACACTATGGAAAATAGCACAGATAGTGATGTTACCCAAACCAAACAAAAACCCACATTTAACTGCATCCTACAGGCCGATATCATTACTACCTGCGTTTTCCAAATTACTAGAGAAAATAATATATAACCGCTTAAAACCAACAATAGAAAAAGAAAAACTAATACCGAACCATCAATTTGGATTCAGGAATAAACACTCCACAATAGAACAAATGCATAGACTCGTCAATGAAATCTTACAGTCGCTTGAAACAAAACAATACTGCACAGCACTCTTTATGGATATCGAAAAAGCATTCGACAAAGTTAACCATGAAAAACTTCTTCAAACAATCAAAAAGCAATTTCCAGAACAAATCTACAAACTACTCAAATCCTACTTAAACAACAGAACCTTTGTAGTAAAAATAAATGATGCATACTCTGAAATTAAGGACATCAAGGCAGGAGTACCGCAAGGAAGTGTCTTAGGACCAATATTATACACACTATACACGGCAGATATACCAACAACTGTCAACAGTAAAACACTGACGTTTGCGGACGATACGGCCATACTAGTGAGGCATGCAAATCTAGAAACGGCCGCCGCACTACTACAAGAACACACTACAAAAATAGAAAAATGGCTGCAAAACAAACAAATAAAAGTGAACACCAGCAAGTGCAACCACATAACATTTACACTTAGAAAAGGAAAAACACCAGATATTCAACTGAACGGCGCCCACATAGCACAATCAAAGCAAGTCAAATATCTGGGAATAAATTTAGACACACGCCTTACATGGAAGCACCATATAAAATCAATAATAAACAGAATAAGTGCAAAAAGGAAGCAGATGTACTGGTTAATCAATAGAAAATCTAAATTAAGCACAATGAATAAACTAAATATATACAAAACAATAATCAAACCAATCTGGACATACGGAGTCCCATTATGGGGGACGGCAGCAATGAGTCACATAAGCAAAATAGAAATAGAGCAAGCAAAAATCTTAAGGACAATAGTTAACGCTCCATGGTACGTCAGAAATGAAGACCTACGAAAAGATCTAAAAATTCCAACAGTCAAAGAGGAAATCGCTAGATACGCAAAAAAGTACAAAGAAAGACTTGCAGCACACCCAAACCAGCTGGCTGCTGAAACAAATAAAACCAAAATAGAAAGAAGACTGAAGAGGAAGCATCCCGCAGACCTCGAAATAGAGATGCAATAGGAAACCTAGAAGATGGAACCCCGCTGGGGGTAACCATCCACATGCTATATTTTATTTATTTCTATTTATTTTTATTTTTTATTTTTTATTCTTTTATTCTCTAAGCTATAACATTTTACCAAATGTCCTTCTGGACAAATTGTAAAAATTTAATAAAACAAATAAAAAAAAAAAAAAAAAAAAACTTTCTATTCGCATTCGTCTCTGTTTCGCATTCGAATCTCCGCAGCGTTTCGGAGCGCACCGCTGCGTAAATGGCAAGTGCCTCTAGAGATTTCCGAATTAATCGAGAACTACGTTTACAAGATTCCTCGAACACTAACAGAAGTCTAAGTTACCGCATGGCCAAGTTCCGTGTCCTTAACGAGCTCTACACATTCTTGAAATTTTATCGTATGGTTGAAGATCTTGTCGACCATCTCGCGACAGCTTTTCGATCGTTCTCGTTTGTTTTTTCTTACCGTGAAACCGCGTGTTCCGTTCCAAGCAGGACTCGGGAGGAGTGCGGATTTATAGGCTTTAATTAAACGCTATTCATTAGGCTCGGTAACCGAAAATGGCTCGAACGTCCCCGAAAAGCACCGTTTAGGTAGCCAGAATCGCATTAGACCACACAAGTAGATGCAACCTTTCGTCAGCTGGTCGACGATCATTTTATATGAATTTCTGCGGTTGCGATTTTATCAAAAATCATTCCGTCTTCTTAATATATCGTGTTACGAACCTGTTCGATGTTGGCCAAGAAAAATCCTCTTAACCATCGTTATCTAATTTTAGACCGGTGATTTTTTACTAAGATGCATTATCGTTTCGCTATTCCAGCTGGCTAAAAGGGGTTGCCTTTATAACTTCTCAAAAACCGAGCTCGATGAAGCGGTCTGATTAGGCGACTTGATTTATCTTCTTCGTCGAGCAGATATAGCTAGTGGCCTTCGTTTTCGGTCTCTTTCTCGGGCATGCAATCTCGTTAAAATTTATTCATGATTCGGTACCGCGAACGCATCCTTAGTAAGACCCCACCGGGGACTGGTCGGACTGGTCGCGGTCCAAATATTCGTTGAGACGGCCTATTTTCCGCGTAATGTGATAGGGGCTTAATACCACTCTCGAACCGGTCGCGAGCTTTGATTTATCGATCGGCGGTATCGACTTTGTTATGCCCCGGCTAATCCCCCGAGTTCACGTTCCTTCGTGCGTCTGCGGCGGAGGGTTGTGCAGGCCTCTCTTATTGTCTCGCCGACACGACAGCGTCACTATGAATCTTAAACACGTTAATGATAAAATTAGGGTTATCAATAAGCAGCTGCACGAGAGAGAACAATCTCCTTAATGATATACCGCGTGGACGCGAGAACGTCTGTACTAGGCCTTGGGTTTATTAAATAAGTAATTTTCGGTTGCGCGGTAGTCGGTCACGAACGTCTCAAAAAAGAATGACGAAACGACCCGCGAGGAACATTTACGAGGGAGCGAAGGAGGAACATCCACGAGGGAGGGAAGGAGCAACATCGTACCATCTAAACAAGGTGGTTGGTGGTGATGCACGGTGTAACGGGGAGGGTCCGGAATTAATCGCGGTGAGTCGGGAAATTCGTTGTGGGATTTTTATTCGAGGGAGCTGTTCGCCTTTCAGACGGTTTCGTGTACTTCAGGAGTGATGCGCTGGCACCTTGTCAGACTTGTAGGCGTTTCGCCTGCCTCGCTTCATACCTTCAACTTGTACAATGGGGTACAACGACGTGGAGAAAGAGGAAGACCATGCTCGCCCACCTCCGAAACTAATAAGTATTGTCCATCAGGCGCATTGTTTCGATGCCCACGTAGGGCCAGCCAACACGTTCGAAACAAGTTACAGTTTAAAGTGGTTGGGTCGTTAGTTAGGCAGAGGGTGACCGCTCTCGCTTCGTTAGCATTGCCGTGTGCATTCGGGTCGTCCGCACCTTATGTACCGGGATTTCGATGCCGTTTCAGGATATTTCCCTAGTACTTGGGGATTGTCGGGGAAACGAGTTTCTTTCCCAAACAGACAAGTTTCTCGAAGCAGGATATATTCGATCGTAGTTAGTCATATCGTTGGTCGTGTCCAACGGTTCGTTGTCCATTGGCGTCTATATTTACATAACACTCGTAAGCGCCACGTTAAGACCTCCGTTTAGATTTAACTACCACTTCGGGAAATCATATTAACCAAATACTGCAGTCGTTATGCGAGGATCCCGATGCGCTGGAAATAAATTACCGAGGCACCCTTGGAACCTGAATGCGGAGAATGGGACGTATGTAAGAGAGGAAACGGCCCTTCGTATCCGTTGCACGAAGACCCACCGCGCTTCGGAATTCTTTACGATTTCTATCCAATTCTTTCCTTTGTCGTACCTTCACTCGGGAATTCCATTCTCTCGCTCCTCGTCCGATCCTTAATTTTGTAGGGGGAAAGAGTAAGGGACAGCGAGGAAAATACAATACTTTATATTTTTTTTTAAAGAGGATTATCGATGTACGCTCGTAATTGATCCGTGTATTCCCTTAAACTTTGAAGATTCGAATTTAAGAGACGAAATCCGGAATTTAAAAGTAAAGCTGTAACTTGCCACTTTACCACTAAAAGTTACTTTCCAAATATCGTACGAAAGAATCATACGAGAAAAAGAATTAAGCGAAACTCGTTCGTTCAACATCTGTGTGAACGTTGACTCACGGAAAGTAAGCAGAAGGGATCGTGGATTAGCCCCTCGATGTTCAACATTGTTTTCGCGATAAATTCAACCATTGTACAAAGTTATCGCGTATAAATTTCGCTGCCGTGTTGCGAACTGGTGCCGCGGCATGCTGAAAAAAGAATAATATGACATCGTAAGGGGGATAGAGTGTCCTCTCTCTCCCGCGTACGTGTACGAAATAAATTGGCCTTTATATTAGCATGAGTTGCGGCATAAATCCTGGTTCTCATTGTATCGGCCCCCGTGGGTGGACGACGCTGCACGTGGGCAAAATCCGCTTCCCCCGGCTTCGAAAGTGGCGCGCGAACGTGGGGGTGGAGAGAGAGAGGCATCGATGGAGTGGGGTTCGTTCGTAAAGGCAGAAACTATCGCCAGGAAAAGTTCCTTCGATGAAACTCGTCAGGGTGAAACGCACGTGTCCCCACGGTCGATAAAATAAATCCATTCGAACGGAATCTGGGGATGCTGGCTACGGTTCTTCGTCGCTCTGCACGCGGTCTATTTTATAGAGCTGCCTCGCGATAAAAGGCCCACGCTCGCATGGAAAATAAGAAATCGGTGTAGGATGGTAGGTAAAATGTTCGCGGAGTCCTGGCAGGTGCGTCTGTTATTACGATAGCTACCATTTAGATTTCACGCAGCCACCGTCATACCCTAACGCGTAAGCGGTGAGATAGTCGAGAAAGGAACCGCGCGTAATTTGTGATAAACGCTCGAGAACTCAACGGACCGTGGAAAGTGTCTGTGTTTTCTGAAATTCCAGCCAACCTTTGCTTTTTATTTTATCGATTGTTATTTAGTTGTATACCTATACCTATATCTCGTATATACGAGAATATGCAAGGATGGCGAACGCACGAAGATCTGAGCTTGGTCCGAAGAATCACGATCGATGGTACTATGGATCGAGCTTATCGAACGAGGGAGTTCATTTGCGGTTACTCTGTATGAAATTATTCATGGAAAATTGCGATTTAAAAGCTGGTCGCGTGAAGGTTGGTGAGTACGAAACGACGCGGCGCGGTGGCAAGATTCGCACAAATCGTTGACGCGGCGGCACCAGGGCCTCACACGGTGCTTCTCACTTCGGATATATGCAACTGCAGTAGGCGGCGATGCAACGTGTCCACGCGTGTACGTCGCACGACACATCGTGAGGATGTCGATTTATATCCAACGATGAATCGTGGGTCCCGGTACCTACGAACCCGGGCAAAGAGGAGGGCGATACACGCCACACGGCTAGAGGTGTTTCTCAGAATCTTGTTCTTGTTATTCCGAGCGTACAATGGAGCAGCATAGAATTGGTGGGATATTAAAGCTATGCCGGCGTTGATACGACGATTTATGAAAATCTCTCGTTACTGCTTTATAAATTGTGCTTATTACCGTGATTATTCTGGTATCGCGTGTATCTGAACGTTGTTCCTTGGAAGTTACGTTGATTGGATTTTTTCTGGATGCACGGCTTCGAGATACGGCGCGGGGAGACAGATAGAGAAAGAATAAGTTTCTAATCCTTCCGCGGGGTGATCGGTCGGACTTGGCGGCACGCTTACCACGACGTTTATCGTTCACCTCCTGGTTAATACAACAGGCTTAACTTAACGAATCAACAAGATTTACGAAACGTATGCGGCTTCGCGAAGCTGATCATATTTCTTCGTTCACGTGACTCGGCGCCGGTTCTGTGTAGAAGTAGCCGTTGTGTGCTTCTTGATAAATCGAGGCACGTGTAAGACTATAAATCTTTGTATACCGCATTAGTGCCGCTACTCCGTATTTGTCTCCATTCCTTTAGTATATTAATAAGTGATAATATATTAGACCATCGTACAAAAAAGAACAGCGCGTTTCATAACGCCGCGCCCAACATGGTCACGCTGCCTCGTGTCCGTTGGTTAATTGTCCTACTCGATTCTGCTTCCATTCGATTGGTACCTTGACTTGACGCGGTGATCGCTTAAATGGGTGTCTATGCTCTCACGGAGGAGGCAAAGACGATGGGCCATCGTAGGACGCGCAATCGCATTTACGACCAAGTAATTACGCATTTCCTCGTCACTCGCGGTCGTGTTGTGACTGTTTCTTCACCACGGACGATGTGAGCGATGACAAGGAGTCGCGGTCCCAGTGGGAGGTCTTAACAATGACCATCCGCCTCCGACTTGGCTACGCCGCTACCTGGAGAACTCGGCTCGTGGCTCAACTGTTGATGGCTTCTGATCGCCTTTGAGTATCAAACAAGCATCCTCTACGAAATTTCTCGTTTCGACTTTCAAGCCTTATTTAAATATTTCCTGTGACTTGTTTGATTCTTGCAGTAAATATTTTCTCCTTCGTGTTGTTAATGTTTGAGAAGATTTTAGGGATTGCGATAAGAGTCGTGTTAACAATGGATTTGTGGATATTGTTCGTTCGATCGTGGTTCGCTTTCATCGCTGAACAAGCCGTCTATCCTCCGCGCGTTTCTCTTGGCGAGGTTGTTTTTCTTTTCAATTCATTGATCTACTCGAATTGAACTCTAAGCTGTCGGACGTGCTCGAACGAAATCCAAGTGAACTGCTAGCAGTCCGGTTGGTTCAGCGGCGAGCTCTCTTCTCGAGAAGCGAGACAGACCTCCTTACTGATCGTAGGTGGTCCTCTTCGTCGGACGCAACGATTTTAAATTAAAATTAAAGTCAAGCGATCTTATGGTTCTCCTGACCGACAACACCGCCACCCGCGTAACAATGTTAATGACTTTGGTGCTGAAATTGCGAGTCCTGTCGCTGCGAGCCGCCAAAATGCTTGTACGTTTTCATGGAAGTAGAGAGCACCTCGAATATTCACCACGTTTACCACGAACAAACGTTCCTTCTTTTATGGAATGTCGGCTCGTTACTGCGAGGATAAGTACCAACGTTTCTCGTACGCTATCGTCTTACTTAATTTTCCAAGTTTTCTTTAATACAGTCCAACGATATCATCATCACTGTTTAATTACCTTGGAATACGAGATATCAGTTTATAATCTTTCTTGTAATTACGAAATTCTGAAATTGGCAAATTTTTATACCTGCACGAAGAACTTGGAGACTGTTATGTTCATTTTTTATGACGTTTTATTATCTCAAGTATGAAACTCTCTTAAAAAGTATCATTGGACGGTGCGAATGTTTCGAAGTTACTTCTCTGTACGATTAAATTTGACCGGTTTATTAAATATTTTCAGTCCATTTTCACTGTGTAATTGAATCGCGGAAAAGACCAGAGGGAGGACCACGGAACGATCGTTTAACGAGAAACGCAAATCGTTGTTACGAGTTTAGAACATTTTAATGGTGTATCGCGTAACGCGTTTTAACTAGAAATCCAGTCAGAGGTTCATTGTTGATTTTTGCTCATTGTTCGTGGTGCGCGAACGCGCAACTCCGACTACTTTATGAGAGGGCGTACGTTCGTTCTCACCGGGCGGCAGATAATTGGCTTCGTGTTTTTCGGAGTGTTACGATGTTTATACGCATACCGCGCTCGTATCACTATTTCATAATTAGCAAGAAAGTTATTGTTCGTGCGGCATGGCGCGGGTCACGCTGAGAGACCGTGCGTGAAAAACGAGCGAGACCGCTTCGTTATTATTTCATTAATGTCATCCCAGTATCTTTGCGAGTGACGCGTATTGTCCGATCGTGACTGTTATATATTCGCATAATTTATCGCCTGTTCTCGTTTCCGGCTAGCCAAGAACGTTCACAGCCATTCCGCACGCCGACAGAACAATTTGTTCGATGCCCGATAAAAACCTCATGTCCCCGTTTCCGCTCTTTCTTGTCCTTCCTTTTTCGATCTTTAACTTAACGACGCTCCTTTGGAACGTAACATTCGCCGTTGAAATATTTCACCTAATAATCCTGGAAACTGCGATGCGCCACAGAACGCCCGGGTATAATGCGCAAACGCGACCCGCAAGTTTCATTATTTGCTTAAACTCGTTCCCTGTCACGTTCGTTTATCGATACCTTCTTTTTTCTCATTTATTTTATAAGTCATAAACACCTTCGATATGAGCATCGAATCTTTGTTTTATCGCGGACATCAAATCCTGACGGGGATAGCTGGTTGGTGTATCAGACGGTTCGCGGGTCTCCTAATTGGCAATTAGTTTAATAACATTGATTAATCTTCGAGTTAAATTCGACTCCAACGAGAGTCAATCATGGTCCGGTAAAACTGAGCGCAAATTCAGAAAAGAACAGAGGAGAGTAAAGAAAGATCGGGGAGAAAAGAAAAGGAACAGGAAGAAAAAGAAGAAGAAGGAGAAGAATAAAACGTGTCGTTTGATCGAAATATTTTCTTGCATTTCTTCTTGCGATCGTCGACCGTAGTTGTTTTCTGCAATCATAGGATCTCAAATATGGTCGAATATTGCGAATGCAATTGACTATTAGAGACTGGATCGGTACTCGTTCGTCCTTCTGCTTTCTTTTCTTTCCTTTTTTTTTCTAATAAAAAGATATGCTAATTTGTTTAGCGTACAGGTGCGCGTTAATTTTTTCCACCCTGTACAATCAGGATGCCGTAAAAATGCCAGTCTAGTACCGGGCTCCAAAGATTCGCGAGCAATGAATTATCTTCTCGGCGGTTTACTGATTTTATTTTGATGAATTTCGAAAAGCAGCCTGCGGCCACAAGGCATTAGTCACGGTGTAATTGGCGAAGGGAAGGTTCTATACACCGGCAACTTCTCGAAAAATTTTTGTTATGCGACGTGCAGTTAGGACCCAACCTAAGAGTGATCGCTTGACTTGCTCGGTATCTTTCTTACAACGAACCGCTTAAACTGACAGATATTATTAAAACTTTCTTCTTTTTTATCTATCCGCGTGTATCCGCGAATCTTACTCTCTCTTAAAATCTCTTAAAAGCTATCCGATCGTTCATCGCGTTAGAGATAACAATTTCCGGACGTTTCCTTCGAAGCTCGCAGAGGGAAACGTTCCCAAGGATAGGTTTACATCCTGTGAAATCTGTCTGAGATCAACGACGACTTTTCTTATTTTCTTTCTTTACATACGGGTCGTAAAATGCGATTTGATAAAGATCCAGCTGTTGTTTCTCGACGAACAGCTGCGAAAGCCGAACAGTTTTTCGGAGCAGGGGTCGTAATCGCGACTACGACGCGGTAAATCTCAATGTTTTTAATGACTGAATTCTAAGAAGGAAAGACGAGGGAGAGGTATCTACGCAGATGGTACCGGTGGTACCACATCGCAGAACAATAGAACGATTTCGAATTCGATGGTTTCAGATAATCGCAAGCACGAGATAATCAGAGAACGGCAAGGCCTTGGCGTGTGCTATTCGCGAGAGTCAAAGCGTGGTTTATTATTGTAGCGGAGGACGATGTTCGAGGATTTAATTAGCATAGAATTATAAAATGTCAAAAGGTGGGCGTTTTCACGTGAGGAGAGATCTGACTCGGATCTCCGCGGAAATATTGCACCCGCGGGCAATAATCTGCCCGGTGGATTATCCAAGCGTTGGCTATCGTGGCTGTTCGCGTGTATTTGCATACACGTTCGATATATACGTATGTATACTTGTCGATTACCTTTACAACGTTTTCTATCCGTGTTTACATCGTATTTCACCGGATACGAAAATACCGTCGTATCAATTACATGCGTGTACCTTGTGTAGAGGCGAAATTAACGAGGCACGTGCAAAAAGAAATCGAAGGGAGGGAAAGGAGAGAAAAAAGAAGAAAAAAGAGGGAGAGAGAGAGTGAAGAGAAAAGACGACTGGCTGGTAAAAATGTCGAAGTGGCGCCACGATGTTCTCGAAGCGGTCGATTCTCATGAAGTCGATCCACGAACGTGAATTCCACGTCCCACACGTTTCCATGGTTTTCAGTTTTGCCGGCGGTGGTCCCTGGCCACGTTTTTTCCGCAACATTTCTTCACCGTCTCTCTTCCTCCTCTTTCTATCGTTCCTTTACCTTGTCGCTTCTTACCTTATCCGAGGTTCTTTAATTCGCACGCGTGGGCGCGAATGGACCGCGAAGGACCATTCGGTCCTTCTTCACGTCTACAAACGCGGTGATCTTGTCTCTTTCTTCCCACGGCGGTTGCCGCGCGAGCGCCAAAAGCACGCGCTTTTAAACGCTATAATCGCGTGGCCCTTTGGAAGCTAATGCATTCGATCGTTGATTTATGCACTATCCACGTCGAATATATTGGGACTCACTTCGTGTATGAAATTAATTTCGTACATGCCCCGCTGGCCTCGCGGTCGTGTAACTATCAATAATAAAACCGTTGGAGCTTATACTCTTCTAAGGATCTTTCTTCGACGTCTCTTGCCCGTTTTCGTCTCGCTCTCTCGTTTCAATCTTATTTCCTCCTTTCTTCTATTCTTTGTGCCTCTCCTTTGTAGTTTCACTCGTATTTAATTACGATCGATCTTCTTTTTTTCTAACTTCTACATCCTTCTATCGTAAAAATCAAGAGTTCATCGAGTACAGAACACACGAACGGAACGATGTCCGAGAACGTTTAAAACCTTCGTAAGTGGTACCTAAAAGAGGCATCGGCCGGTGATTAAGATTAGCGATTAGAGAGAACCTGGTAAAAATACCAGAACCTCGATAAGGATACCGTTGGCTTGCTTCCCACACAGGCGAGACAACGAGACACATAAAACCGAGTCGTGTAAGGGACGGTGGGAGAAAAGGTTGGGCGGCTCGCGCGGAAGCATCCGACTTCCACAGAGCCGATACACATGTCGCGTTATTAATATTGGCTACACCCCGGCACCGTCAGAATCCACGATCTCCCCGTTCCCGCTTCTTCTTTTTTTACGCCCTGGAATCTCGTCCCAAAGTGTATAATCTTGCACGCGAAGTTCGGGGACACGCTGCCACCCGGCAATCTGCATATGCTTATGCCGCTATACCCGGACAGCTGAAAACTCCGACAGCGAAAAAAACCAAACAAAGGAACCTAGTCGATAACGCGAGCTGTCGTCGGCCTTTCTCCATTCTCGTAGAAAAACCATCCTTTCTGTTCTCTTCGTCACTACGGGAATTTGCTCGAACGTTATTAGAAAGGTTTAGGTTGCATCGAACTACGGTTAGGTCGACCAGCGAAGGCGGTGTAGGTTGTAACATAGTTACCAGTCGGAACTCGAGCACAGATCTGTAACGTTTAAAAGATACGCGCGAAACTATTCGCCCACTACGGCACCTATATATATATATATATATCGGAGCACGGATCAACTTTTATTTTTTACGTGGTGTGGAAACGTTCGGATTGATTAATAGAATTCTATTCTTGTCTCGTGCCTGTCGTGACAAAACCTGTAAGACTTCGAATATCATTCAGAAGTCGTAGTTCTTAGAGCCTTTCGAACAAAATTACTTCGATATTTATGTCGATCGTTTGCTTAGATCTAAGACAAGTGACCACTTCGTACGTTGCGATCCAATTTTATGCACGATAGCATGCAATTAGCGTCTGCGATACGTCGATCCTTTCGTCGCGTTTACCCGGTTACAGGTATCGCGTGTTATCGTCACGTTCGCGAAGTGCGTTATAAAATACCTATTATCCTTCCTGGATGATCCGCGATTCGATCTTGCGATATCTCGAAAAGGGATATTCACGATCGAGCACCGGGCATCAGATCACGCGATACCCTGTCCTCTTTCGCCGTGGAAAAAGTTTCTCTCACGAGTATCCGGTAAGTGTCGATTACCCTTCGCACTCTTTACGTCATGTTCGAGATCGTGCCTCTCTTGTCTTCCATCCACACCCCCGTATTCGTCGTCAATTGTCGAGCAACATTTTCGACATCGAAATGCATCGCGAGGCGATTCTCCACGAATCTCGAACGGCCATCCAACTCTGTCGTTTCCCCGAAACGTGGCCACGGTTATTACGCGGAAAACGAGCTCCCACGAGTTCTCGCGTTATTATTTTTCCCACCCTCGGCAGCCTCGGGACTCGGAGATGGATCAGAGGTCCGAGCACGGTGAAGTAGGATGTTTTTCTCATGAGCTCACGATGCATCGCGGAGACTCGTTTGGATCGCGTTTGGAAGACTTTACCTCCGCCTTCCATATATGTAATGACCGGGCACCGACGGAGACGAAGAAGCGAGAGAACAAGAGAAAGAGAAAGGAGGCCTGGACTCGGTGGAAGAGCGATCGAGAGGAGACGATAAAGAAACGGGCGAAGAAAGAAGGTGAAAGAAAAAGACGGAGGCCGAAAGAAGAAGACGGAATGACGGAGAACACGAGCGGTGAGGCCCGGGAGTATGGGCCCCACCTAGACGCGTGGGACCGACACCCACGATCCTTGCATCAACGTACCGACTCTCATCGCGCACACGCGGCACTTACATATAGCAGGGTTTTACGACGGGGAGACAGCCTGTCGTAGTAATAAGAGGGGCCCTGGCCACGCGCGCCAAGCCTGCCAACCACTCGGAATAGAGGGCCGATCTCCTACGTTCGTACGAATGTTCCTCTTTCGTTTGTGATCTCGCCGATAAGAGAGTCGATCCGAGTACGGATCGGCCAGTCGCCGAGGAAGATGAATTGCCGCAGCGAGAGTCGCTCGATTTCTAGGGGAAATACGAGGGAGGCGACCGAGCAACCACACAGATGGTAGGAGAAGAGGAAGCCAGGTTTTCGATCGTTGGTTTCTCCTCTAAATTTCTCGTATAATGGATGACATGTACTCCATGTTGGATCGTAGAAAGAAATATGCGTTCGTATGTAGGTTTTGATAAATGACAAACTTGGAACCGTCATTGTTAGGACGTCGAGAGATTTTGGAGTAGGAGAGACAGCGGCGAGTGGAGGAGAACGTTCAAAAGGTGATTTCGGTTAGCTACGTTACTCCTTCTTCCTTTATGTTATATCTAAAGGATCGAATTCGATTGATTTTTTTCGACTAATCTTTAGACGCGTGTTAGAAGTTACGCGAAACGTCGGTTACCGCGTCGAGGAGAAATTCAACTCGAACGGATCGGAACGCGAAAGATCGAGGACAGAATGTATCGATTTTCAGTTCTCTGAAATTCCTGTGGTAATGTTCTACTTGACGCGTGCACTGTACCACTTATTATTCAAGCCTGAAAACCGATATTCTGGGTCTTACACATGTTACCTGTTAGCAACACGAGCTTCCTGATAGCCAAGACAGATCGCTTCGCGGAGAATCGGCGGTGAATTTACAGGAAACGAGTAGGTGTCAGACAGTGGTTGCGGACATTAGAGAGGAACGATTTCGCGAAATAACATCTTGCCTGTTAACCGCACGGTGAATAATCGCGTTAAGGAAATTGCCTGTTAATTAGAGGATAAAGGGGTGTAGTGATTAATGGTACGGAGGTGTTAAATCTCATCGGTACGCATCGAGGTCCGATGGTACTTTGTTTCGTTATCGACGTGTCATTGTTTCAGTTCATTTTTACAAGCGGTAACGAGTTAACGTGTAGACAAAGCTCCCTTTGGAAAGCATAATTATGCCGTTTGATGGACATGTCGATAAAAAAGCTACATTAATCACGAATCGTATTCCACGCGAGCGATTCTAACCGGCCGTCGAAGATTTATTTTGAGCTCCTAAATGCACACGGCTGATTGATCTTAATCCTGATCCCTCGTATTTTGTTGTCCTTATCTACTTTGGAATATCTTCCGACCGTCCAGCCACGCCATCGTTTGGACAACTAAATTTGTGCTCGGAGAACAATTTGACTTTACGAGATGGCGTAGTCGCGCGAGTTTCGGAAGAAACTTACTACGCTTCTTGTTCAGGGCCGAAGGTCTTGAAACGTATCACCCCAACGAGGCTTTTACGGATGTAACGTATCAGTAATAAATCCGGGCGAGTCAGTATTTTTCCATGTAAAGCCAACAATTTATGGAAAGGGGTACACGAAACGTTCAGGTACGACCGTTCATATATCATAATTAAACGCCACGGAAATGCGCCGAACTCGGACATTTATAACTCTCCCCGTGACTTCGAAAAGCGAGCGACTTGTTCGCTCCACCTCCGCAATCGTGTTTTCGTGTCGCTCCGATCTTAGAAAATTATTAGATATCGATGTATCGTTTGCTCGATGGATCGTAACGGTGCAACGTCTAGATAGATAGCACTCTTCTATTGCGCGGAACACGCGAAACAAACCCTTTGAATTCCCAGGCGACGTTAAAAAGAAGGATACGAACGAATGGAAAGAATTTGGTCGAGATAAAAAGACGGTTGTTCGTAAAAAAGGGAATGCCATGCGACGTGTAAACAGTAGGCACCGGTGCTTGGAACTCGTAACAAAGATGCAACCGGTGTTTCTCAAGGTCGTTCTTACAAATTCTAACACCAGCGCGGACCAACCAGAAGAGAGGGACTGATTCACGCCTGTAGATCCTACGGTCAGATTATTCATACGTTCCGTTTCAAACCCCGAAGAAGCATCTCGATACCACGTTAATAAATCTGCCTAATACAAGGGGCGCGGCCCTCCGAGTTCCACGGTTAAGGGTTCGTTCACACCGCGGATCTCGGTGCGTGCGTTTTATCGTGCAAGCTCGAATAAATCTCAGCGTGGACGTCGATTGTGTCTTCTTCTTTTCATCCCGAATCTTTTTATTCTCCTCTCTTTTCGCTGTTGCCGTTCCCCTTCGTCCTTTCTCATTCTGCTTCTGTTTCCACCTCTTCTTTCCATTCCGTCTTCATCTTCTTTTTAAGGCTACTCATTGGACAAGATCTTGGTTCGTTGTTGCCGAAGATGCGCCACTTGGTGCATCGGCTCGAGTTTCCGGTTCCCCATTGTGCACGCCTTTGCGTGCCCCTCCTTTTCCCTTGTTCTGCCATCCTTCCGTCTTTCCTACTCCTCCACCTTTGTCTTTGTCCTTCCATCTTCTCTTCAGCTCCGAACGGAGGATTCTATAAAGACTAGATTGTAAGCGAGACGGCTCTCTTGTATCAAGTTGTTCTTCCAGGCGTGGGCGCATCCCTTGTTCTTTCGCTTTGGCCCTAGAACAGTGTTTCCCAAAGTGCGTCCTGTCGGGTATCCTGTTACCGCCGCTTTTTCGTCGTTTAGGACCAATTTATACGTGTAACGCCATTTCCTCTAGATCCTCGTCAATCGTGCAGAAATTGATTCTGCCGATTACATTGGAAAAACCGATATTGAGTTGCGAAGCGATACGAATACAAATTTTACACAGGCTCCGGTTGTTTGGAGCAGAAATCGATGCGAGAGATGTACAGATTTACCTTTATATTGGGCTTTACTTTTACATAAAGTTATTAACAATGACATTCTGTGATTTAAAAATATTTAAAATCGATTTCCTGATATTTTATTTGGCAAGGGGAATGTCCAAAGAAACAAGAAGTTCGATGTTAAGGAACGAAATCGTATTTGCTGAAATACGTGTCCCCGCGTTGGTCCAAATAAGAGTACAAGGTAGTCGAACGATACTCGTTTATCTTGAAATACTTCGGACTGAACACCGTATGTCCGCTACCTCGTTTCTCAAAGTCTTATCCTTTTGTTTCTCGATAAAATATCGACGAAGTCCGAAGAAACTATTTACAATCCCAATTATAATACAGATTCCTTCTATTATAATTTTAGTAAAATATTTCAACGACAAAAATACATTTCGAAGATGCAACGTCAAATTTTTAATAATTATTCTACGTTGAAATTGTTTCATAGGTATTTGTTTTGTCGAGGCAATACGTATACTGCCTTTGTAAGTCCTTCAATTTATCGCTGATCCTCCAGTGGCTCTCGAAGAAACGATCTTAAAATATAATACCGCTGTTCGTTCGAATACGTCCTCAGGCATGACGTATTTTCCGAAAATCAATTTCGTCCGTCCCTTCTGGCCAGTGCAGTGGCGTTATTATCTGCCAAATTTCTTTTCCACGTCGGCCACGAAATCGTCCTCTTTCCAGAATCCTTTTAGCCTGTTAGCGCGAATAACCTGTAATCTGTACGTACGAAGATGGGTTAGGTTTCTTGCACGATGGCCAATAAATATCGCGCCCACTCTTCTTATTAGCGTGATCCAACATTTTCGGCTTCCTCTTTCGCACGAGGGATTATTATATAAACTTAGAAGGAGGAAGAAGGAAGAAATTTTCTAATCAGTTCAATTAACTTTCATAGGGTGTACTTCTGAGTAAATGTCCAATGAATGGGATTGAAGTGATTTATAGGCATGGTCGTTCCAAATTATGCTACCGTAATTTTTCATGACGGTCATTCGCAGAAACTTGATGTCATAAATCTCTGACCTAGTGACACGGTATAGATGAAAGCTGAATTTGTGAAATCGAAATTTCAGTTTGATGAATCTACGTTCGGAATAATCGAGAGAATCGATGGAAAAGTAGAAGAAGGATATTTTTTCTAAGAAAACGATTCAGATAACTTCGATTTAACAACGTTAATTCTGTTTCTCGACGACATGGCAAATAAAACGTTTGGATTCTTTCGCGTGGAACGATCGAACGACGAAGGCAATGCCGTGACGAGTCGAAGTCGCCTCGCCGCACATTTGCGACGAATATCGAGCGGCTCGAGGCACGAAGACGATACCGTGGTAAGAAAAAGTAGAGGGTGAGAGAGAGAGAAAGAAGGTGAATAAATAAAGAGAGGCGCGGCGTCGTTCGCAATATGATTAATGTGGCCGATCGACGGCGAGAGAGAAACAGAACCAGTCGGTCCAGAAAGCCGCCTTCGGCTCGGTTCTTCATGGTGGCTTTCAGTCGAACAGGGAACGGAGGAATCGATCGATTGGGCGCCAATCGGTTTCTCGGTTCTTCAAACCGGTGTGTACGTATACCGTGCGCTCTTGTTGCATGGAAACGATACGGATGGACGTGCAAATATGCGATCAATTTTTAGCTGTTATTCGATATCGTCGAGTTTACCGCACCGCTTTTAAAGCCATGTATGTAGTTCAGTTCGAAGGAAACATAATTTTACATCTTTGTACATTGTTTTTGACAAGAGAAAGTGACAAGAGAAAACCATCTTTTTAAAGGAATTACTAAATTACTTGAAACGTTGTCGCAATAGTTTCGAAGTTTCCTAGCTAATTAAATTCCGCTATTCAGTAGCGTATACCCAACTATGGTAGTTGTAAGTATTTGTTGGCCTTCTCACAGTTCGTCACGTTTACTTCTCGTAACTGGCTTTTATTTGGACGGTGGATCAGCACGTTCCTCTTTCTTCTAATCCTCTCTGTCCTCAAGCTCCGGCTCGTTTGTTCGCATCATTAGAGGTTCGCGTGCTGCAATTTGCCACGCCCAGATACAAGAATTCGCACCTTCGACCAGCACGGGTGGACTAAAAAGGAAGAAAGCGAGCGCCGGCTCTTTTCTTATCAATCGCTGAGAAAGCTCCCCTTGTACTTACCTCTCCTAAGTTCTTCATTTGGAACAGCCTTGAATAATGTGCCAGGGATGTCCCTTGACCTTCTTGCAGCGGAACGAACTGACAATGAGATCTTTTTTCGAGTCACGCGAGCCAAGTGTTTCAGAATAACGTATTGAAGAGATGCCAGGCAACGATACACGGTCTCGTGTCGGAAGGTTATAATTTCGTTGTCGTTCGAACCGGGCCATTCTGCTCGTCTCGTGGCATCGCTCGATTGAAATTGAATGGCGGCAACATCGAAATATCATTTTCTACCAAGACAAAGAGTAATGGGTTTTCTTCGACGTTTTCTTCTTATACGGCATGTCGGATATTTCCGTTACCTTTTCGTGGACCGATGATTCGGCCGGTTGAATTTCACCGTCGAGTTCGTGCCACCCACGTCAGTTTCACGAGAGAAGCAATTATCCCGTGTAATTTCTCTACCATAGTTGGTATTTCACCGTTCGTCACAGACGTTCAACGGTCAAATATCAATATTTTAACAGCTAGCGTACATCGTGTTCGACTAAGCGATATAAATGTTCAACAGTCTGGCATAATAAATAAGCTTCGTTCGAGTTCGTGATTCGATCGATTCTTCGGTTCGCATCAATCGACCCGTACTTTCGCTGGCGCTAATGAATTTTGAGCGGCATAAAAATTGGGCATACCTTTGGCCCTTGACGTCGATCGAAACCTGTTCCGTAAAGTAATATCGTTGGTTAATTAATTCGTAAGCTTTATCTGTCACAAAAGACACATTAACGATAAAATGCCTGTTCTCAATATTTTCTTATCGCCGGTCAGATTGAATATTAATTGGACTTGGGTTTGATGGCGGGTCGGTTCGAAGAAACAGCAGACCGGATCGAAGATGGGTTCGATCGAGTTCGAACCTCGTGAACTCTGGATCGTGCGAATTGGATTATCGTGTTTCTATCAGAATTGTTCATTTGCATAAGTATACGATATAACTTTCAACTGCTGTTTCATCGGCGAAAGCAGAGAGCTATCCGAACTTGTAGACAGAGGAATATCGTAAAAGATAAAAGCAGCTCGGTTGCGAATCATTCCAGCGTCTTATAACTCGATAGTCGTGGTGGAGTTTTAAGATATTTAGGAAACACTCGAATACGATCCGAAAATCTGCGTTTGGAGAATGGTCTGACTTCTTCCTTTCGTTTTGTATATCTAAGGACGAGCGTGCAAATATTTGACCACGAAAGCAGGATATACTCCTGGCAAGAACATACCGAACGCGGTATGGCGAAACCAACGAACGGACCAGAAAGAACAAGGAGCCGCGTCTCTTCGTCGTTCTCCTCGATGCGACTGCAAGAGACGATGAAAAATTTGTCGAGATGAAAATACGAAAAGAGCGACAGCGCGCACCGCTAAATGGGAACACGCGATTCACGGATCGCGACGTGAAGTGACACGAACACTGGTTTCGAATGGTCAGTCGGGGCATTTACCGCCATTCCTGATGTTTGTATTTCTCATCTACCAGTTTCGCCACCCACACTCCGTGACGTTGGAATTCCTCGCCCTTTTTCTCATGTTTCGTTCACCGGTGACTAACGTGCCGTGACGAAATGAAATATCTGATTTACACATCTGATGCTACAGCCTGTCTGGATATTCCGCGTTAATGACTCCTCCCCGATGGCTGACGGGAAGACCAATTCGAGTATTTGACCGATTTATGCGTATAAATTGCTTCCATCAACATCGTACATCGAAACTACTAATCGCGGGAAGTTATCGTTTCCTTGGAACGGACCTTCGTTTAAATAACGTTTCTCGATTCGAATAACGGAGTTGCGCCGTCAAAATTTTTGCGACACGTGGGGAAATTCTAGGCCAGCGAAGTGGTTTCTGTAGCGAGCTCTCTATATGCTATCGAAATCACGGGAAACAGGATCGCGTTACGTTCACGCTACACTCGCAAAATCATAGCGTCCTTGCCTTTTGTGCCTTTACTACTTTACTACCTTCCTACCGGCATTCCCGAAGCAGTGCTAGAGAAGGTGCTATCCCACCGAGCGTAACAAATGTTGGCGATTAAAAGTCGGCGTGGCGTAGAAGCGCGAATGACGTTATTCGATACTTATGTTCAAGCCCAGATTTTATGGTTTCACGGTGCGAGAGAGGTTCTCCTCGGTGATCCCAATTAAATCTCGTCGCGACTCACCGATACGAATCTTTCAATCAACGATGCTCGCTTTGCCGAAATCAAAAGATAATTGCTCAAGACGATCATTGTCGGATAACGATAGACAGAATTAGAAACATGGATAATGGAAGTAAAAGGAATAGCACGTAAAACAGGTTATAATATTATTTATGTATCATTCGCAGTATCCTTCATCGAAATTTACAGCCTTGTCGATGTCCTGAATCTTTCTTTTCCGATAGATACCTAGCATCTACCTGTTCGCTGTACTACCATCGGACTTGCACCGCCTCCGTTCTAAGTACGAGAGAATGATTCATACTCTTTCGATTACTATCCTATATGGAATTTACGTCTACCTTCTATTCTATCTAACTAAACTTCTAGTTTATCCTTCCTCGGAACCTCGGTCGATGGCCTTGGAAATCTTTGCAGCAAATCGATCCACCTTTGGCTTCAAAATCGAACGATCCCATTGTCGTAAGTGGGAAATTTATTTCCTTTTATCATTTTTTAACCGCTATTTTTCTTTACCACGCGCGGAGCGTCCCCGAACGAAAAGGACACATACGGTAGGTGAATTTGCTTTATACGTGGCCGCGAAATGCTGCGAGGATGGCGATACATTATTTTGACAAGGCACGCGCGCTGGCACGACGGTGTTGCGCGTGGACGTCCGGAAGAGCGTGAATATTCAAATGCCCGTTGCCGTGGTATACACAGCGCGACTCGCTCATCTCTTGGTCCGTAGAAGCCACGAAGCAGCCGTAGCTCGAAGGAGTAGACACGAAGAAACCCGTTCGGTCGCGTGGCTCGCCCACGCGTTGCGTGTGTGTACGCCGCCTTACGCCGCTTCCCTCTGACGCCAATACGCTGGATAACTCGCAAGGTCTTCGATCTTAACGATGAACCACCGACAGCAACGTGTCGATGTCTCTCGTCGTCATGGTCCGCCCCACGGTGTACCCTTATCTCTGCAACGTCGATGGACCTTATTATCGGCCGACTGCTACGAGGAGCTGTCTATGCACTGGCCGATTGCCACTTGCGTTTCGCGGCCGTCTATACGGCCAAGGTGCGATAATACGGTAGGCGGTATTCGACCGATAGAGTTGTATTCACGGTCGTGCCCTGACGCGCTCATTTGAATCGGCTTCTCTATTCCTTTCCCCGAAGCCTCTCATCTTACTTGCTCGGACACTGTTGAACGAACACGCGATCAGACCAGAGATTCATCATGTGGTTAATTAAGGAGGTATAAGGTGGATTTTTTTTAGTGTTGACAGGGTTAATTATCGTGGAAGGTAGTTGATCGAGTGATGAAATCCTGGATGAGAAAATTTGTCGATATCTTGGACATGTTGTAAGGAATGCTGTTTTATCGGTCTTGTTATAATATACGGTTCCGAGTCACGGGATCTATGTGAGAACCGTCGTGTATATTCGACAAAACATATCACAGGATTAGCCTAGTGTCAAGTTAATTATACGAACGTCTGTCATTTCACACAATTACCTTTTCTTCGTCCAAATAATATAAATGTGGTGTCGCGTTACTCGCTTGGACTTGGGTTCAACGTGTTCGCCGATCGTTTATTCGAACCTTTACAAAATATATGGAAATAATCATTGCGCATGGGGGATAATGAGCAATCACCTTGGCGTGAATCGAGTTGCGACAAATAGCGACGACAAGTCGTTGCTATGTGACACTTACTGCTGGAATTCATCGTTCCTCAATAGGAGATCGCGACATCGGGAACCGGAGAATTCGCCCGAGGTGCGTTCGCGCCAGTAAACGACAGAAGGGCTCGTCGATAGTTATACGGACTAGGCTCTCTCGTTGCTCCATATAGGAAAACGACAAACAGCCATCGTCGCGGTGGCAATAAAATCCGGCAATATGCACGTCGTACCAAGACGATCATTTTCGCGGTGCTGATATATACTGGTACGCTTTACTACCGTGGTAGCAATATTATAGCTTATAAATTCCTACGTGTACACTGCTATGCCCCTCGAGATATAAATGGGGCACTTAAGCGGGGATGTCGTTCGCACGTAATGACGCCTTCAAAGCTTACCTACCAGAGCATAATCGACGATGTGTCACTCAAAGGATCGTCGATGATTTTTCCACGTTTTCCGAGCAAACTTCGTCTTACGGTCGTGCGTCTCGAGTCCGACTTTCTCTTTTCGTAAGCGTAAATCATTTTACGTAAACGGAATTCCGTAGAAACGGTTTATCGGTTAACAATGGTTAAAATGTCATCTTATTGGTCATTTCGTTTTAATCTCAAACTTCATCGTTCAGCGTGGAATAACAAACATCGTTCGGCCGGTCGATGGTATACGACGGTGTTTTTACGAGTATTGCTCTGTGCTTAACCAAAGACAATTGACGCAACCCTTCAGGGTAAAAGAGTTAGCTTTACGGCGGATGTAGGATGTAGATGCGCTTCTGTCGAGCACATTCGCCTACAGATTATGATTTCTGGCAACAAATGGACTCGAGTTGGTGGCCGTGGAATTGTACGGAACGAGGATAGCGTTCCCTGTAACGAAAACGAATGAGAAAGAGGTGGGAGAAAGAAAGCGAAAAGCAACGCGCGGAGTCCGTTATCCAAGAGTTGCGTCGTAAAAGATACAGGAGTTACGACGCGAGCTCGTATCCAACGACTGGCCAATTGGAAAACTTCTTTTTCGGCTCTCTTTGTCCTTCTTGCTCCGCGACTTTCCTTTTGCCCGTCACGTTGTTTTATGCTCGTTGCTTCCACCCACGAACGATTTATGAGCGAAGTGAAAGACACTCGTCTGTCCGTTGCCAGTTTTATACCAAAATAACCAGGGACTTCGCGTTACTTTACACGCTTAATAGAATTCCACGGAAGGATTTCTTCCCACATTCGATCAACCACCGAACCTACACGAAATCTGCCCCCCCCCCCACAGACCCATAGAAAAACGTCGCATCGTTTTACACGTTTCCGTTTCGGTCTGCCACTTTTGTAGCTTAATAAGCCGTAAAATCGTATCGTAGCGGCGGATGATCGCAAGTCTTCTCTATTGTTCGGTCTGCGGTTCGTAAAACAGGATACCAAAACCGGGGGATCCAGGGTCGATCCAGAAATTATTCGCGGTCGCGATCGTATCTGCCGCTCCTGGGAAATTTACGGGACGATCGCTCGGACGGCCGAGCTTGAATGTCTTCATCGTGCGGGGAAGGCAATCGGCGCGGCATGAGACGATACTCGATCTCCGCGATGCAACGGTTTCTCGTTCTCTTGTATTGCCGAGAATAAACGACCGGTAGTATCGTAGGACGCGTTGATAAACGAGACGCTCGGTCCAAATGCGACTGTTAGTTTGCTAGCTGTTCTCCATATCGGGTAGACACGCGTCGTTTGCCGATGCAATTTCGAAAACGTTCACTGGCGGATGTTGCGACGCGAATGCGATTGGACTTCGTAAAAGTTCACCGCCGGATCGATCCCGCGTGATAGGCGTTTGTGCATGTTTTTTTAAACAAACAGAGAGCGTAAAATTTTGTGGAATCGCGGAGAATCCTGGCATGTTGTTTACTCGGTCGATCGTTTTAATTTTATGTGGTCCGTATGCCGGATGAAATTAAGGGTGGCGAGATTCCTACCGGATAGGTACTTGTGCGACCACAACGATTGTAATAAATTGAATCGCGAAGGGCAACTTTCTCCGCGGGGGTACGCGTAGGTGGTTGTCGAATATTGCTTCGATACTGGTTTGAAGCGAGCAGGAAGCATTCGTTTCGAATACGATACTCGATTTAAGTTTCTTTTTCGAATAGCACCGCGGCAACATCCGAGGGCACCGCTTCTTTCCGTTTCGGTTGAACACGAACGGCGCGAAAAAAACCAATCAGGGGAGTCGAAAAAGGAAAGGAAAAAATAAACCAGATATAGATACGCTCGCATTTTCATAAATTTCTCGACGATTCGTGTTCGTTCGAAAATTTAACTGGACTCTTTCGGGAGTCAAATACGAGCGTTTCAACGATGCTCGTAAGAAATCGTTCGGATGAGCAAGGTCTTCCGGGCATCCGGTTCGTGAGTCCACGAATCAGATAATTTCGCGCGGTAATTACGTTATCGTGCAAGGAGGGGACGAGAAAAATCGAATGAAATCAGATAAGGATAAAAGGGTGAAGTTGAGAACTTCATCGGTGTGGCAGAAAAATTAGCGATGAAAAAATGCTGGAAGATAGCCACAGAGTAATAGAGTTGTGTACTCGTCGCAGACATTATCTGATGGCAATCCTCTCTTCTCTCCCGCTATAAATACTCGACATACATTGCCGCTTTGCGGATGAACCGACAGAATTCGCCTGGACTGGCTTCCCCTTGATTCGAGCGGAGTTTACAGAGCTCGACTTTGCCCGACTTTGACTCGGCGATTCGACTCGACTCTGCTTTCCAATCGAGTCGAGTGCCTCGACACGTTGTTGTCCGCGAGTGGGACGCCGCACCACGCGGAACGCGTCGGCATTGTACTCCTTTTTCCACGTGCACTTTTAGCCAATGTGGCTGCGCACTCGAGCGCTCGCGCGCCGCAGCGCACGGCCGCGCAAACGACAAATTATGTACTCGCATTTGCATATTTGATACGTGGCTACAACGTCCTGGAGGAAACGGTCCTGGTACTGAGTTACGTTACGATGCCGCCGCCGGCTCGGTTCGTAGCTTTTCGTTTCTCTCGTTACGTCTCGTTTTCTGTTTGCTCGTCGCCATTCGAGCGTACGCTACGCTTCTCGTGCATGACTTTCCAGGCAGATCGGGCTCGTTAGTCTCGATAGAATCGAAAAATCCGACGATCACGTTTGAAACATGGTCCGCTGTTAATAAACCTCGCAAACCAGTAGGTTTATCGTCGGTTAACAGCTCGACGAAATTATTGAAATTGCGACGGAGAATAAGTTATGTAACTGCCGAGGAACGATTGAAAAGTTTCGTTCGATCGGTAGATACCGTATCTACACGTGTTTCGCTTGTCGCACTCGCCGCGAATCTGGTACCGATTAATTTTCGTCCGAGCCTCTCGGTTCCAGTTAATCTAGCTTTCTAGCACCACGTAAATACGGACGGTTTTCTCATCTCATTATGGCTGCGATCGCGCGATTACGTAAGTGGCGAAGTTCTCGCCTGTTTTCAAGGGAATATCGCGTCGAACGCAGTTAATCTCTGCCGTTTACGAGCACGCCGATCACGCAGAGAGATTATAATATCGACGCGGAATCGGACCTGTAATTCAGGTAGCGATCCATGGAAGTGTGTATCTTAAGTCGATCGACGTCGTTTCACGTCACGTTTTACGAATGGACTACGTCTTGGCTCGCGTTTTCCATTCGGGCGTCGCTGATCGCGATACACGGCCATTTTTTCGCTCGTTGAGGATCTTGCCGATATTAACTGACAGCGATCGCGGGAAGCGACAAATTGTACGCTCGTATTTACATGCACTGAACGCGTGGCTGGTCTCTGCCCCATGGGACAAACGGTGAAACGTGAATTGCAACCGTTCAACCGGATTAGATCATATTTGGAAAACCGGTATGAACGGTGGACGAGCGTTATACGCTTGGTAGAAAGAAACGCGGTTCCCGCGAGATACGAGTTATGTATTCGCCTCGTGCGCATAACGTTCGACACGTGGGACGTAGGGTTAAAATACGGACGACTTTTGAGCCGCGCCATTGTGTTCTTTCTTTCTCTTATACGTTTGGAATATAAGCCGTAAAAAGGATAGATCATATAGCCGCGTTTGCATAATTCACACGTGGGTACAGGATGAGCGCACTCGCGAGAGGGTCCAATATTATTTTTCTCGTTTACCCGGCCGCTCTCGTGCCTCATTTCTTTTCTTTATTCCTCGTGTACTTTGTATTGTTTTAACATTGCCGATATCTCCTCTTCGATACACCGACCGAAGAACTTGTTTGATTCGATCGCTGCAACTCCGAAGCCTGTCGTGTCGAATACGAAGCCATCAAATATTCCAGGTGGTAGCGAGTCCTCGGATAGTCGCCCTTCGAATAATCGATATCCGATATCACGAAGAAATTCGCGTGGTCGTTAAGGCGCGAGATTATCCTTCTTATCTCTTGTTATCGTCCGACCGTTGCTCCATTATTGCCCGGATCGTTGTTACGATCGACATTATTAATATCTGCGATACCGCGTAATATTCATACTCGTTAAGTTCGGATTAGAGGCGGGTTGCAAGCGGCGGGGTATGTTCTTCGATGTAGCGTGAATACTCAGATAAATTCAATCTCCAGAATCCATTAAGTACGACGCACTTCTTGAGGCCCGCGTTACCCTACCGTGCGTGGGTGCCCGGTAATGGGAAGTGCACATAGAAACCGTCCTGCCCATATTTGTCTACCATTCGTCTTTTTCAACCTCGGTCTCCTTCGTCTTCGTGTGTTCGCCACGAACCAAGGATTTTCTGTTCACCTATGTATACGTGTATACAGGAGCGGAGAGACGTAGCGCGTATGCGTAGGTCGTGCATTCCTGAATGTCCTTCGGGAATCACAGTGGCATTAGTCCTCTGGGATTCTCTAGGCTGACACAGACCGCGCACACTCGTCACGTTGGTAAGACGTGACGAATGGATACCAGCGATCTTGGCATTCGATAAACATATTAAGTCGCGTTAAGCCTGCCTACGAGTAAACTGGGTAAGATCCGAATCGATTTCACCACACTCCCATCACCTTGACGTTGGATTTTATTCGATTTTTCTTCAGCGTAATCTGGCTGGTTGGACACCGTATAACTTACTCGAGCGTCTATGCACTGTCGTGTACGATCGATCGTATCGGTCAAATTAATACCGTGTAATTTTAGACACGGTCGGCAGAACATCTGCCGTGACATGTATATTAGCTTGGTGAAATCCTTGTTGGAGCACGAGTGTACGCGCGTTCCTCAGCCTTTTTCTTCCTTTTCAATGAGATTCTCGGGCTTTTATTAAGTCCTCTTACGATCGATGTGAATTTAAAGTGGCGATGAAGGAGTGTCATACGCGAGTCACTATAAATATTGGCTCGGGCTCCAAACTGTGCCTGCCGTACGTAAACGTTTGCGATTCGAACATGGCCGACGGTATGCCACGACGTGGCAGTAAATTTCACGTTAAGCCGAAGTCAAGGTAGGTGATTTACGTGAGTACGAATCGAGAGAGAAAGAGAGAGAGAGAGAGAGGGTGAGATAGAGAGAAGAGGAACGGCTCCTTTGCTTTGAACCATCCGTGTCCAAATCTTATTGGCCATCCGATAGTTTTATGAATTTCGGTTGCCATACGTTCCGATGTCTACATATTTCAGTCAAATTAAAACTCCATTTTTTAGCTCTATCGTATATCTATGTAACAAAATATAGCCTGTCGAGGGTAAGAGATAGGATCGGTATAACTCCGATTTCAAGGATTGTGAATTTAAAATACAAAATTTAATCCTTTTTTTCGTTGAATAATCATGTTAAGATTGTATATAAATTTATTAAAAATTATAAATTTTGATATCTCAAAGTCCAAGTTTTCACCGATTCCCCATTCTTCTCGTAAAAAATTTAAATTTGTAATTTCGACTGCCATTTGGCCAATTTGCCAACATTAAGACGCTCCGTTTCTACCGAAATTCAACAAGTCTGATTGTCCTCGTCGTTGGTGGGTAATGTTTTGTAGCGTTTCGTGAAACGCGAGGAAGTAAGGAATACGGATAAAGGTGCTAGAACATTTGCCACGCAGCACGCGACGCCTTGGTAACAATAGGATTTTAGGGTGCGTGGGTGGGCTTCACGTTCATTTCGCTCAGAACAGAGCGAGAAATCTCTTGTTTACAGCCGGTTGGTCTTGGACAATCGTGTCTCGTGAGCGTCCCTTCTGTTGCATTCGGTTCTTGATCATTATTTCCACCCGTCAACATCTTCAAATTTTTCCTCAGCGACACAACTATAGTTGCCCCAACGTTGAGATCAGTAACGAAGTAGGATAGAGAACTAGAGTTGAAACTTTGACATAAATCAGCTACCAATGTCACTAAAAAACTGGATAAAAGAAACAAGAACAATGTCACAGTTAAATCTTGCTACCATGTATCTTCCTTAATGGATCCGCGTAAGCAGGATCATCATAATTTTCTGTGACTGTAGCGCTTGCCTAAACCGGAAACGTGTCTCTAATCTTGGAAACGCTACGCTGCTCACGCATGCGATTTCTCTGAATGCCCAAAGAAGTCTAATTCGACAAACATACTGGTATAAATCCTCTGAAACGTTTCGTATTTTCTCCGTATCTGCTTAAAAATTGTTCTTTGAATTCCATCGTTGCACGGACAACGTCTGACAGATACTTTTATGCTCGTTGGATAAATTGACAACGATGGAGTTCGACGATGTTTGACCGCGTCTGATCGTCAGTCCCCGTTAGTTTACGATGATTCGAGGGCCGATTGATTTTGTTTTGCAGCTTGAAAACCGGCGTGTCTGGCTACGCGCCACAATCTCGAAGCCGTTCGATCCTCGAAGAAGTGGCGGGCAATCCGAGTCCCCGTGCTCGCTCCACTTCACCTACGAACGATCTTCTTATGAATGCCGCTTACTGTTTGTAACAAGTGCATAATCAGTGGGCATTTGAAAACGACCTCGTTATCGTTGAATCGTTCCGCGTCGTGTTTCGATCAGATTCGAGGACACGCCTCGATTCGTCATCGTCTGAGCATACCGGTTCTTAGTGTCGTCCTAAGGTTGATTCATGCTGTTGCAACAAGCTACATTTCGATGCTTATTTCGTTCCAATGAGGATCGAGGAAAACGATAGTAACGTATAAATTGCAAAAGAACGAAGCAACCAAAGTACTTACATATGACACTGTGCTAACGATCTTTGCCCTCGAAGATGTATTCATCCTAAATGTCTAGTTTAATACGTCGATATACGCACGTAATTTCTCTTTGTACCATCAGCGTACCTTGTGTAGAAACAAACGAAATGATTCGTAACAACTGTGGGATCATCGCAGATGTACGAAATTTTATCACGCAGTCGGAGGATTTTACAGCTTCGCGAGGTCCGGCTCACTTACAATATGTTGGTACGCGATGTCGTTCTCCGCGACGTGATTTAAATAAATTGTCTTCGATGGAGCGTCGAAGATCTTTTCCCTACATTACGACGACTTTACTCCACATTTATTCAATCGCTGCGCTAAAACTGCGAGGCTAGACACGAGGTTCCGCGCGTTGCCTCCGCGACCCTGCCTTTCCTTGTGAATTCCCGACATCGGGTAATATCAATATTTTACGGTAATAACGCAGTTGTCCTTCGTCGAAATGACGCGTTTCTCATGCGCGTACACGTGTATATTTTTTTATTGTCGCGAAACGGATCGTGATAAATATTTTTCAGCGACGAGGGTGTGCACACGTGCTGTTATAACGTAGCAATGGTCGTCGCACTGATCTATATTTTCACGTATATACGAATCATTTCCGTCGAGGTTTACGTTCTGCCAGCGTATTTATTAAGGAAAGGATAATCATTGTACGAATGAGCGGATATCGTGTCGCGTTATAAGCGACTTCGATGCAAGAAAATTGTCTCTCGGTGTGCACCTGAAAACCGGTCGCATTCTGCTAATTGGCTAAACAGTGTAACTATCTCGACTTATAGATCGGTTTACATCGTCCATAAGAAATTTGTTGCACCGCTACTTGCCACGGCGGTCATAACGTAAGCTATTACTTTAATAGAATATCGTCGAGCGAAAGGGCCATTTTTTGGTGTACTCTCGATAGTTAGGCAGGCATTCGCTGCTTCGATTTCGATACGTCAATCGTTAAACGAACGCGTTTCCAATCCACTAACGACACGACATCGGTGCCTTTGAACGACCCTGCCACTGCTCTACGACTACTCCCTTACTCGCAGCTCGTTTCACTATAATCTCGCTCCTTATACAGCCGTTTATTAGTTTTCCAATAATATCGAGCTACTTAAGGCAATTTGTAGACTCAGCGCTGGTTTTTGGTACATCCACTATTGGTTCGGTACTAACTATTAAACAGATAGTGCATTTTGTCTAATGAGATAGGAAACAGTTTTGATATCGTATCGACGTAATCTAAAATTATACCGAAGGATATAAATCCTATTTTATTATTCAATTCTCTTTTTGCAATCGTTATTCGCGCAGAATTTAAATTCTCAGAAATAGCAAAGAACGCCGAGCGTTATAAATCCAAGAGCTGTCAATTGCTGTTCCTCGAAAGTTTCGATTGTCCGTGTATTCCTGCTTGCAAGTTGTTAGAAGGATTTATGGATCCCCGAAGCTTCGACTTCTAGACGTATATTGTTAGTTCTAATGAAGATCTAATCCAACGATGCAAAAGGAACGCGAAGGGTGTAGGATTAGTTCATCGCTCAGGGCTGACGCAGTCGACCCTCTAAGGATAACACTATCCTATTAATTAATCGTGTCGAAGCGTCGAGACCGATTAAATCGAAATAGCGAGCTCGTTTCGCGGGGGCGTTTCTTCAGTCTGTTTAAGGCCGCATTAATTGCCCGTGAAAACGCCTCCGCGCATACACGAGACTCGGTTTCGCCACAGTTCATTAGGGTTTACGCCGGGTAACTCCGGTTGAATCTGATGCCGCGAAAATAAATCCTCGCGGATGGACGCCTCTGTTCGTTCGTTCAACAAGGCGCCATCTTGAAGAGCAAAGAGAGACCCACGCGGAAGTTTACAGTGTTCCGCTACCATTGCCGTCCTGCTCCGCTCCATTGCCACCATTCACCTTCATCTCCTTTTCGCTGTATTATCACCGCCCATTCGATCCATGCGAGAGATCGATTCTCGTCAACAGTTTCTTTGATACTTCAATTTTCATCCAATGGCGTAGGATCGAACACGACCGGTTTAATCCGATCAATTCGACTTTTCAACATTTGAGAAAACGAAATTCATTCGTTTGTTTCTCTCAAGTTTACGTATCTATAACAGTTATCGTACGAGTTAGAACATCGTACGCGTACTTTCGCTAACGCCACATTTTGAAAATTGCATTTTGAATATTGATAACGTATCGCTGGTTCGACAGAAAAAAGAATTGAGCGATTTAAATTAATAACGCCTTTTAAACATTGGTTCAAAACATTTTGATTCTAGGTCTGACAACGTAGTGTGAAATAACATATTCGAATCCTTTGATGCTGGTACGCGGTCCCTGCTTTATCGCATTCCGATCACAATAAATTAATAAGCGTTCTTTTTTTCCCGTTTGCTCGCGCCACGGAGATCGTTCGACTGCGATATTAGAGGTTTATTAATTTATTTTTTCTTTATTAGGCGGACGAGTCGCGCCCACCGGTAATCAGGGATCTGTAATTAGTCGAACATGCTGTCTGTCCATAGCGATTTATGCCGTGCCCCCGGGTATAACTTCCCCTTTTCTCCTCACCTTTCGTTTGGTGGTTCGTTCGTTCTCTCTACCAACGCTTCTTCTTCTCCGATTCTTTCGCGACCGAGGTTTGGGCTTTTTTCGTCATCTTCGAATCTCCCTTCGAGGAAAGACGAATTCCTTACCTTCCACGTATCGGCCGGACTTATCCCGGAACTCCGTAATTGTTGGTTTAGACCAGGAAACACGAAACACCCTCGCCTCACCGTGTTGGCTGATCGATCACTCCATTCTTGAATTTTGTTGCCGTGAGATATTCTTCGTTAACGCGAACGATGCTGCATAATGTGTTCTGAAAATTATACGCTTACTCTGTTTGAATATATATTATATCCGGCCGTTTAACGATTACGCATTTTGTACTTTTTATCGTGTGAAACGCTCCACGTTCGATAAGAAGACGTCTGACGATCGATCGCGTAGGCTCTTGTAACCTGTAACTCATTCAGATCGGATGAAACAACATAGATGCGATCGTTTGTCCAGGAAGCTTTACAGCTTTCGCGTACACTTTGGTGTTTCTTTTCCGTTATTCGGCTACCGTTATCGGGCACAGTCGCTGCGATAAAGACGCGAGATAAGAATTTCCTTGCGGCATCGTATTAATCTTTCGACAAAGTCGCGGAAAACGAAAAACACGAACGCTTGGTTCGCGCTGGGTGGATTTAATACGTCCAGACTGTCTGTCAATGACCACACCTTCTCTTTCCTCGCCGTCTCGTCTGTTCTTCACGGTCGGATCCCCCAGGGATTCAATCGCTTTCAACGAAAATCAGCGCTTTGGAGAAAAGAATGTTGTCGTCGAGCGATCGTAATAATGGACGGTGGTTGGAAAGCCGAGAAAAATGCCGCGTAATTATATGCGATGGAGCGGATCTCCAGGCGATGCGATGGTAAGGTTCGAGGTATCCCGTGGCGAGAGTGTTCGATCGGTCAGCAACGGGATCGTCTTGAGAAAAGTTCCTTCGGGTTGGTATTTACATTTCTGGTCGCACGTACCTCATCGACCGCAATAAAGGTTCGTACAATTACGCCTGTACATTTTTCTTCGTGAAAGTTTAATTCCATCTTGTCCACGTTTCCCGCGCCGTTTACGGTTCACCGTGGCTGTAGTCGCGGCTTATCGTCGGAATGACTTATCGCTTAAACAGTACCCTTTTGGCGAGAGCCAGTGTACCGGGTCCCTCGTAACAACCTAAATTAAGTCTGCGCCTTCGTCTCTCATCCGTATTTCATTTCCATCGGTACGCGCGTGCACGCTCGTTTTCTCGGTTTAAGATTACCGCCATGCTACCTTGGCGAGCGGTCGCCATTAAAGAGGTCCCCTTGACCACCGTACGACTATGTCCAACCACGGACATACTCGCGTTCACGCGCACGTCGAAATCCGTTATTGGCCTGGACGTCGATTCTAAAGTGCCAAATTGTCCGGTTTCGGTGATGTTTTTTGGTCAATCATCTACGAGGTACCCTTGTTCCCCTTTGTTTATACGACAACGCTCGCCTCGTAAAACGAGGGGATCCAGTCGGGATCGTGGACTCTGAATACAACCGTCAACGTTTCACGGGTTCGATAACGCGACAGAACAGTCGCAGCCGCGATATATTTCTCGCGGAATCGCATTAACATTGAATCGTAGAACGAACGATCGGGATTTACGATCAATATACGACTCATTAAGGTGAGAAGTAACCGTTTACGACAACCATGAAACGTATCCGAGTTAGAGTTATTTATGATATCGGCGATCTGTGTTGAACTAACGCGCTTAGGACATTTTTCGATCCTATCCGATCAAGCTTCGTTTGCGCGGTATTCTGTGCAGATTTATGCAAGCGTCCGTTTAATTTCGAGGAACGCTGGCTCCGTGTCCGTTCGACGGAGTCGCGAACGTAAGTAAGTACTTACAAGTCCTGCCTCGTGCCAGAATACAAGTACTATTATCCACTCGATAACGGTACAACGTAGGAAGCGGCGCGACGAGTAGAATCGCGGACTTAATTTAGGCTATTACGACGTCCGGGCTCGACGCGTTGCGTTTCGTCGTGATAAGTCGTTTTGCCTGGTAGGATGTAAATACTTTGGCCATGGCCGATTAAACAGGAAGACGTTCTTCATGAACTACATTAATCCAGCTTAAAAAACGTTCTAAGACACGCATAAATCTTCGTACGGTTTGGTACGAGCGAGACCGCCACGATTGTCGTAACTGGTTGCCGTCTGTGTGTCTACGAGTTTATATTGAGTACTTCCTAATATATGAAGAATGATTTGAAAAAGGGCTCGGACGATACGACTAATGGAAGATAAAAGCCAAAAATGACTTTCGTCGGAACCGAATATCCATCTATTAGATAAAGATTAATTTTTTAACTTGTCGATCCGCCTGTAATATCGACAGACAATTTCTAGCTTATACCCTGTCCCTAAATTATTTAGCCTTTTTCTCGGGCCACTCTATACATATACTCGCGTATCGAGTAGACGTAAGACGATACAGCCCTATTCATTGCGAACGTACCGCGTATACCGTTCACACTCTATAAGTTTGAAGAGGTGTTACCAACGATGTCTATCAGCAGCGCGGCTATGGCACGCGAATCTCAGGTCTCAACTACGTCGTTCGTACCGCGAATAGACCGTTAATTCTATAATAAGGTAGAAGTGATCGGCAATTCGCGCGACGTGTATAGCTGTCGCGCGCGATAATTCGCGGACACCCGAGATCATAATCGACTGGTTGCACGGTCGCGCGCGAACTTTGCGCCCCGTCGAACCTTGCAACGCCAACTACGTCTTTCCTGTAATTTGTTCATTATCCCAGCGCCGAGTCTTTTCTATTCGACGCGTTTCGTCGTGTACCTGGAACGGTGAAAATGAAAATGACCAGGAAGAAATAGGAGACAGAATCGACGAAGGAAGCAGAACGAGAGGCGGTCTTTGACTCGGCGCGCGTATAAGCATAGCCAGCATGAAATACGATGAGAGAGTGCCTCGGGTGCGAGACTTATGCTAAGTACGCGCACACCAGGACGTTGCGTGTGTGTTTAATGCTCGTACTCGTGCCACAGTCCTCGCGTTCCATCTTCGTTCCGCCACAGGTATCCTCGTGGCTACAATGTAGGGTACGATCGTGTGCGTGCGTGGTCGCGTGTTTCGCGCGTTTGCGTTCCGCTCGCCACGGCTCCCGCGTTCTACCTGTGCCCGGCCTTTATATGGGATTCTGCTCGCCGTGCTGGACCACGGATACCACCGCCGCCACGGCCGACGGATCATCCACCTCGAGCACGCTCGACGTTCGGTTCAATGTCGTGGGAGTTCTTCCAGGTGGCAGATTATCCAACTAGTTTACGGTCAGGCTCGTTTAAGGTGGTGCTAGCTAATGACAGAGTTGTTCAGAACTTTGTTCACATTGATCAACGCCATAAATTGAAATATACAGGAAAGTAATGATATTACAGGCATCGTTTTTTAAAATTTGTCTTAGAGTTTACTACTGTTTATATCATCTTGTTGCGACAGCGAACATACGGGTGCCGAGGGGTTCAATTATCGTTATACCAACGAGCGTCATATTTGAGTCGTGATATTAGTAAGAAGAATTAGTAAGAAGAATTAGTAAGAAAAGTTCATCCTTGCACTAAATCGTGATCAATTCGACGTCATGAACGGCCGATCTGTATAGCTTTTCAAATGGCAAACGCTCGTATCGCCGTCCAACGATATTACTCAACATAGCCCTTGACAAACATACAAAAGGCTAACGACGTCGGCATTACGGCGAAGACGCACGCGAGCATTTATAAGTTGCCGGTGGAACAACGCGGCGACCGAGGGTGGTTCGAGATTGTAACGCGGAGAAGCCAGAGGCGACGGTCGTCATAACTCATCTCCGTCGTACCGTCATCGAGTCGGTTTCTTGGCCGATCTAGGGCCCGCCACGACGAGATATGTATATTCTCCGATTTGGTAAATAAATTCTGCCGAACCGCGTGATCGCGGTGTAAAGCGTGAATAAACGATAAACTGAACGCGGTTTCTTCGTCGAGTTTCTCCACTTCGAGCAGCAAGAAGTGACAAATCCGTGCCGTACGATAACTTTCGATGCTACCGCTGCTTGTAAGTTGGGAGAGCTTATAAGATTAGTTTAATCAAGGCTACACGTACTTAGCGTCTCGATGGAACAAGGATAATCGAGCGGAGGGTTGGGTTCGGGGGCGACAAGGACGAACTTAGGTCGGACTTGCGAGTTCCAAGGGACAGACGGAGCTACGAGAGATCTGGTTCTCTCTTTTTATTCGTCCGCGACAGCCTCATCGCAGCGAGGTCGTCCGAAACAAAGTGGCGCATTAGCGTTCCTTACGTGTATTGTTAACGAGCCACGCAAATCGATCCATTCGTTAGCTGGTGGATCAGTCGGCGCGGTAGCTTGTCTCGTCTTTCCATCGCCATATTTTACTCCCATCGACCAACGATTTGTCTACTGTGCGGTCCGTGTAGCCTGTCTATATACAAACGGGTTGCCTTCGAAAAAGCGAATCGTTTAACGATCGGTTAACACGGACTTCTTTAACGCTCTCCTCGATACATGCAACGAAATTTCAGAATTGATTGCCCTTCTAAAATTATTCTACACATTTTACGATTATTAAATACACCGCGATATCTTTATCAGTTAGCGTTGTTCGCAAGGCGTACTTCAACAGGGGACACGTAGATTTTACTGACACGGATAGAACGATACAGATCGAAAAATCGCAAACGGCACTAGGCGTGAAAACAGCTGAACGGCGTTATAACTAAATCCATAACTGTAACGAACAATGTGATATATTCCAGTTGGGAATTACGCCATTAGCACTTCGCAGGATATTATGCGCGTGGAAGGTGACAATTCAGATGGAAGATACGAGACAATTCGAGACGTAACGTCGACATCACACCCTCAAGGATAAGATTCGCAGATATTCGCGGTAAGGACATACAGACAAGGACACTTGGAGCGAACGATCCACGGTGATACGTTGAGCGAGCGTGGGCATCGGGGCAATTCGCTTTGCTCGTCGGTGATCGTGCCACGCCGTGTATTGGAGACTTAATGTCCCATAGAAGCGATTCTAGGGCTGTTCCTTTCGAAAACGATCGCGTGCCTGCTGTGGATCCGGACCGTTGAACCGGGCGAGAAATCTCGTTTAATCGGCGGCGATACGGTACGGATCTCGCTATAAGGCATTCATTAACGTCACCGGTGTGCCTATTACTATCGATGCATATTCCTGCAACAATGCCACTAGCCGGGCCTGCATTCCTTCCCGTCCACGTGGGCGAACATCGACCAGATACGGATCTGTGTTTCATTATCGCATCACGATAACTGGTCCGACCGTGTGTCTTGACGTTATTCAGGATTCCTGACCTATCGAAATGCCCACGTTTCCTGACGTCTTGCGGCAGTACAGTCGCGTATTAGTTCGATTTAATGAAGAAAAGAGAAGAAAGCGAGTCGTCGCGTCGATGGGTCGGGAAAATTGATCAATTAGCGGGAACGGTCTCAGAATCATTTCGCGGAATGGTAAGAAAACGCGTAGGTGTCTTGGGGTTTTTCTCGTCAAAACGGACGGTTCTAGTATCTACTTGGAGGATCGTTTTCTGCGAACAGTTCGAAACTCGAGACCATATCTGGTTGGCAGTGCAAGACAAGAATCTCATTCCTTCCACGCCCAAGCTCTGGTGCTGCATAACATTGTACGCGAGCATATAAATATCCGCGGAAATTATGATGTACCATAACTGACGACACCGTAGATCAGTCTCGGTCCGTTCAGCTTCACGCAAAGGAAACTATTATCATAAATAAGCGAACAAGAGCTTGTCTCTTCCCTTGTATGTTGTCCCGACGAAGTCGACCCATTAACTTCTTCGACGGACTCGTTAAAGAGGGTTCCCAGCGTTTCGTGGGTGATGCGGTGAACTAACCACCGAACGTGCGGTCACCGCATCAATGGAACTCGGCATTATCGGTATTATCGGTCGCCATCAATTACAAACCGCGCGAGATTGTAGCTCGTTAGAGTCGATATAGATTAGATCGTTTCATCTCGACCGTCTATTTTTTTCTTTCTTTTTTTTCTTTTTTTTTTGCCAGCCATCATCCACGTTTTCGAAATCCCAGGCGTCGAGGTGTTAAAACGTGGCTTGCACGCAACGCCAACGACGCTCGATTTAAGAGTTGGCATCCTAATATTTCTTCCGTCGAACTTTCGACGTTGATCTATATACTCAAGTTTTCCATCGATTCTCCGATTTCACACGAAAGAGCACCGATCCATTTTCACGTGCATCGATCTTCCTTCGTGCATTTCGTGCGCGGTGCACGTACGAGAAAATCCTGCATCGGTGTAGGTATAAGTGTGTCAATAGCAACCACATATAGTACGCATCTTTAGATGCTCACGTGGTAGACACGGAGGAAGCGTACTCGTCTTGGTAAGATTTCTCTCATCTCTGTCTCTCTCTTGTTCACTCCCCTCCGTTTTCCTCGCGAGCTCGCACGAATACACGAGCGTGCACCGAAAGAGGCGGGAGCGTGTATCTGTTTGATATACGTGTATGCGAGCGACGTGTGCACACACCGAGCCGGTCATCTCTCTCTCCCTCTTGGTCCCTTGGTCTAAGGCGACTTACGCCTACACGTTGTAGTTGCAGCATCCACACTTAGCCCTCCTCAGTCCAGCGCGTGCCTCCACGCGACCAACCACCACCTCAACCACTGCTCTCTCACTCTCGCGCAGGATCGCGGATAGTCGCCGAGGTAGCACGAATGTCGAGCGTGCCGCTAACTTCGCGTTGACAGTGCTTTTGGTAGCGCTTAATCTCGTGTCTACGGCTCGTTGCATCTGTCAGCTGAACATCCACGATCGTCCAATAATCGACTCGAACCAAGTCGGTAGCGTCGATTGTCTTTTCTTTTTTTCTCGTTCTACGTTTCGACAGCACTTTCGACGTCGTTCGATCACACGTCGACGATTCGACGACATACCCGATACTCGATTCGATCACGTTCGTCAATCATTTACGAACAAACGAACCGTACGACTCGCGCATTATAATGTTCATTTTGTCAGTGATCAGTGACAGTCGTCGTCTAGTGAACTACCGAACGTTTTGGAAACCTCAGTGCGGTTTCTAGTGTCTCGCGAGTGTAACGGAGTGGGTTTATCGATTCTTTCCTTCTTCTTTCAAGGATGATCGAACAAATAAAAATCGACGGCGAGGAAGTATGATTTAAGTGAAAGTCGATCGACCGTTTTCGCGGACTTTCGCGCGAAATCGTTTTTTCCGAGTTTCCTATCTGAATAATCTGGTTGTCGTCTATTATCGAGTCGAACGTATTGAATCTTATAGAGATCAAGCCGCACGAACAGAGGAATCGCGAATCGGTGGACATAAAGTGCAGGTTATTGCACGTTCGTTCGCGCTGGATGTTCCAGTAGGACGGGTAAAATTGTCGAAGATCGTACATTCCGTAACAATATCGCGTGGAATCGGCTCCTAGTCCCATCGAGCAGGTGATAAAACGTGGTGACTACGAGGGAGCGAGCTGCCGAATCGACAGTTTATCGATCACGCGATCGAATCTCGCGGAGTTTCGCACTTGCCACTTGGTAGAACGGGAAACGAGTCACGCGGATTGGAAATCGGCGAGCGTGGGTCGACACACGGCGCCAACCTGTTGCTCAAGATCACACGCTTCGTAAGATCGGACTCGTTTCCATTTAGAGGACTCAGCTCGAGTGGCCAGGTATCTCTCGAGGAACGATGCTTCGATCGACAAACGGGAACTAATCAAACCGAGATCAGGATCGAAGCAGAGAAATCCTCATTCGATCGACGTAGTCGTGGTGGTCGTTTGTCGCGCGACTGTTTCGGAATATCAGTTTCCAGGTATTACAGGGACTTTCCGAACGCCATCCATCATTTTCGTTCGTAGATATTCGATACCGATTACGTTATGCGGACAAGGCAGGATTTTAACGCGGATCGACCGAAATAATCGATCGAGCCACTGCTAATCGAAGCATGAATTTAAAGAGTGCGATGGTGTGTGAATAATTACGAACAATCTACTACATTGACGAAAGATCGCGTGAACGTATGTTGCAGAGTGATGAAGTGATAGCCAGAAAGGTGTGAAAAGACGGTGTAAGAAAATGGATGTCAACTTGAAAATCGGTTTTCTGATAATATGGGCCAGCATCATGGTACCTTTGGTCGTGTCGTCCACCAGGGAACTTCTCGACTGTCGAGCGAATTTAACGGCGGCGATCAAAAACGACACCACCTTTATGAGGAAGGTTCGTCAGGCGGACTACATCTTCACGGGGAAAATCAAGGATCTGAGGAACGGGCAGTTGCACGTGCGCGTTAAGAGAGCGATCAAGGGTGTACTAAACGCCACCCTCGATCTCATGCTGAATGATACATGTGACCAATACATACGCCGCAGTTACACGGGTATCTTCATGGCTCGTCGCGATCCTGAAATCGGCGATCTTCGACACGTGGACAAGATAGTGATGCACTTTGGTCCGGTGCCTCTTACTCTCGCGAATTTGGACAGACTCAACGCCGCTGTCAAAGGTGAGTGTTGTATCTATTTCGCACTTTCGAAAGACGACGCATTGCGCGCAGTTCCACTTCTTGACAATTGAATAAGTCGCGACGACGCGGCTGGGACGCGTAAGGTATGCGCATAAGTATATACGTAAAAGTGCACGTCTATTTAAATAACGGCAAGGCATATTCGAAAGAAGTAATTTTACGACTCTTTTAATTCTTACGAAAAATGTGTTCGCGGCTCGTGACTTTAGCCTTTAAGGTAGCAACGGTACCGTTCGTACGACGTTTTCGCGTTCCTGAGGATTTGTATCCGGCCAACGTTTATTCTTGTTCGCTGTCTTGTTTGAGATTGTTCAGCAAGCGTAGGGTAACCGCGCTAACACAATGTGTGCATCGTCGAGCGACAAGTAGGTATCGCTGCGTCCAAGGTCTACCAGACGGTATCTCGAGACTAGTTGTCGAATCACACAAAAATAATGCGCCGTTCTATTATTAAACCGTTACGGGCATGATCGTTTTTATCGATAATTTACGACGATCGTGACTGTGTTTAAAGTTTATCGATAGGAGAGGTAATGCCGGTTTCGTGTGTCGCGCCTTGGAAGACAAAGCGGTGTCCAAGACTATTAGAGAAATTAATGTAGGAGTTATAAGATGAGACTCTGAGATATTGACTGGGAGGCGCAAAGGGACGAATGATTTATTTAATAAGAAGGGGTTAAATGCGGAGCCGACGGAGCGCCCGTGGTTTTATTCTTTTTCGAAGATCGGCTTACAAGCGAAAGACTCGACGATGTCAACGATGATGGTATCCTAGGGATTTTGACGAATAAAAGTGGTCGTCGTTCCGTCGGGACCTAAGTGTTAGAGATAATCGTTCGGTCCCGATAACTTACAATACCGCCTACCGACAACGATATCACTGTTCTCTCTCGGTTCGTCTCTCTTTCCACGTCATTTGCAAGTCGATCGCACGTCCATATAGTAGTCGTTGTAAAATGTCGCCGATATTTCTCCGAAAGGCGTCGTGTATAATTAGGAGCTTTTCTCGAGAACGTGCCGCCGGCTAAAATTCAAATTGGTTGGAGGCTTAGTTCGCGCCAAACGCCAATCAACCGATACGGAAGCGTTCTGTCGAAATAATGAAAGGGTTCGAGCCGCTAGGAAAATCGCCACTCTCGTACGGAATGCCGAGGAGCGGACAGGATTGATTAATACGGCTGCTCCTTTCCGCGCGTTTTTCTCCTCCGAACTCTATCGTTTTTCTCGCTGGCCGCGTCAATCTGGCGCCTTTGCTAATCATAGCGTCGTTGCATTTCTGACACGGTGTGACTTGTAATAAAGCCTGTGACTCTCTGGTGACATATAAGGAGTAATACCTTCTGGGAAGATAAATTTAAGTAACGTTTAATTAGTGGTTCTCGGAAAGTACGCTCGGATAATTGAGAAAGTACAGGAAAATTAGGTCGTTATCGATGATTATTAATATTTGCAGATTAAGAAAAAGATACTTGTTTCGCGATCTCGATACGTTTCAGTACTTAGAATCGTCTCGTTTTAACCGAACGACGATTTCTGTCCATTTCTACGTTCGCAAAGTTCTCCGAAGTTCGCCTTATCTATCATTGCAGTTACAATATTGCTCCTATCGTTTCCTGTTTCTCTTTACGTTATCTTCATCTTCTCTTGGAAGAAATATCATCGACATATATTTCCCTTTCTACATCATTCTTACATTCAGTGGATACCATTCAAACTTTTACGATATAGTCGGAAAGAGCAACCTTTATTTCTTCGACTGACAAGTTCTGCCTTACAAGTATATCAGGCTTTTAGTGTCTGCGAGCGAAGGAGTGTTATATCTTTTAGCCAGTATGATCCAATAAAACAAAATGATAAAACCACATTTCACCAAACACACGCTTCGAATGAGAAAAATCCAGACATGGGTTTTGACGCGGTGTTCGCACATTCGCGCGTCCACATTCGAACCGTGGGAACCCGCGTTGTCGTCGATTTTTCACGGCAGGCTCTCGCGCGGAAAATGGCAACCGCTGGCTACCTGCGACACCTGGTCCTCCCGGTGCTCTATAGCGGTCGCCCACGTACCTATGTACGCGAGCACGTATGGCCGCGTCACTTGACGCGCGTTTTCAATGCGACAGGCCACGGTATTTCTGCGTGGACTCGGACGCGCGCGCGCGCGCGCCAGCCCTGAAAGTCAATTCAAGCCTCGCGCGCGAGTTCAGACCTCGGCGTATACCGAGTCACTCGGGGGATCAGCATAATACGCGGACGGCCTACGCATTTTGCCAAGCTGTAGCAACATCGACACGCCCTACCTATATAACGCGCGGCCCAGGTGTGCCCGATTTCGAGGATTTTTCATTCGACTCTTTCCCGTATCGGTCGTCAGGGTTGCTGCTTCTCCCACGCCGCGGATATTTTCCACGCTGCGTCGTGGAATGGCACTGTGCCGGGATTCGACTGAAATATACGCCAGGGACACGCAACGTCCTCGTTACGCGAATCGAAACGCGAATCGGAACGCGCGTTTTCTATACACCTAGGAAACCCAACCGTGAAATAATTTATTATTCTATCAGCGATCGAGTGTTTTTCACGTTGCACGATGTATCGACAACGGTGTGGTGGTTGTAGAAAGTCGAGGTGTTGCACGGTTCGCTTGAAATTTAGAGCAAGGAAACGTGTGTGTGCGTGTTGTTGCCGCGAGAAGTCATTATCAACAGAACAGCGAGGTTTGTTTGGGAAGGTGCGTGAAAATGCTGTGCGTATATAGATTGGTAAATGCGACGTGTGGAAAGAGTATGATAAATAAGACTGATTAGGTCCGAGGTGATTGCTTACTAGAAAGCGAGGAATACCTTCGCGTGTTTTGGAACGCGGGAAATTTGTCGTGAAAGCTGTAGAACTTTGCTTCGGAGAAACGCCCGTCGTTACACGTACGATTTTACTTTAGCATACAGGCAAACAAATAGTACACTTCGGATTTCCATTAATTCGATAATATGCTATTTACTGTTCTTTACAAAGTCACGAAGTAATTTTAATTAGATTTAAAGAAGAGGAGAAACGCGTTAATTCATAATCTGGATAATATTCGTTTAAATCTTAGAATCGTTCGGATCCCTGCAGCTACCGCATAAAGAATATTAGGCGGATCACACCTATATGCAACCATAGTTTCGTGCATAGTCATTCTTATACCTTATATAGGGGAGTATAAAGGAACAATGGTTTTGTATCTGTCCTTCTCATGTACCGTTTCTCCGATTGAAAAGAAAGTCGATAATGAATCGTCGATCGGGTTTGTGACTATTGTTAAGACGCCGCAACTCTATCAATCTCCATACGTATACGATTTCAAAACGGTAATTATCTTGGCGCCCACGCGCCGCCATGTGTATAAAATGGCCGGCATGCCGCTGATGATGATTTCCTCGATCGATATCTGGCTGAACGAAGGGACACGGACAGAAGCGAGATGAGTTGATCGAGTGTGTCTGCTCCCGTGGCCACGTTCCGTCAAGCTGTTACCTCGCAAACGCACCATGAAATTGCTGCGTTGTAGATTATGATATATAGTTTCTGGCTGATACGAAATGGGTAACCGAGTTTCACACGTGAAACAGCTAATTATGCGATAACCCGTACAGCGTTGGTATTGTTGCAAATATATATATATATATTTCGCGTCGCGTCGATTGGACACGACGTTAGAATTTCAATCGCGCTAATGGTTGTTCGATCGAAAATATCACTATACATATAGCGAGATATTCTAGGCGTATCATTTCCCCTGTAATTCAAGCGGGACTTAAGTTTCATGCGGCTTAAATGTCCATCCTCGTGACACGGTTCTCCGTTGAATTACCTTTAACGCGATCGATAAATTTTAATACCGATCGACCGTTTGAATCTCTCGATAATCCGGCCGATGGTTAGAGGCTACAAAGATGCGTGCACGCGGTTCAATTTCTTTTGACAGGCGCAACGACGAGGGAAAGCGTATTGGAGCGATGGCATTGCACGATCCGCGTAGATCGGTAATTGCAATTTATAACAGCGGCTTTTAATGGCGCGTGTCATTTGTCGTTCGGTGGTACACGTTCGTACGCGTTCGAGATCAAAGACCGCCGTGCTGGAACATAAAAATCGGGATCCGTTGCTAATCCGATAATCGAACAATCAGCCGTGACGGGGAATAAATGTATTACTTTCACCGGCAAGAAATAGCCGGCTATCTTTCCAGGTATAAATATTGTGATTTGTATTTACTTCAGTGGATTTCTGATCGAGACAGTGCAAAGCAGAGGCTCTCTTTCGTGTATAACGCATATTATTATTTTCTATCGATAGAAATTTTTAAAACATTCTTCTATTTCGGGTAATATTGAAGTTCGTTTCTATGCAGTGAATCACTATATTCTTTATCACTTTATCGCACATATTTTTACGCATTCCGCCTTGCTCAGTTACTAAGTGATTTTTTGTATTCTTCACTTTGAAAGAATTGCTAAATCTAAATAAGTATTTGGTAGCAATTATATTCGATATATTGATATACTTGGGCAAAGAAAATATCGTATTAATAACTTGTTACTCTTTCCAAGCAAGAGTTGTAAAATGTTACAGTCGACATTTCGATTCAAATATACCTACAATGTAAGTTTATCAATTTAACGATGATCAAATCTCTCGTGAAATGCACAGCTCGTTTTACAATAGCTGAAGAATCAGGCGTAATAAGTGGTTATCAAACGGGCACGGTAATTGGAAGGTTTATGAATAATATGTGTGATTTTCACAGTAGAAAAATATATCGTTGATTAACGTATTACGGTGTTGACGTGTGAAAGCAACGCGACTATAACAACGTTATTAGATCCGAATGATCGTTTCAAATTTCTCTAATAATTTCTTAAGCAGATTGCAACGTGTAATGCGCGGTTTAATGCATCTGTCACTGCGCGTCCGCCGCGAAGATATAGAGAGAAGAGAGTGTGTACAGAGGCTGATTCCAAAGGATTAGTCGTTGGGTCGTTGCTCAGTACGATTTACCAGTATTCGTTCGTGTTGCTCGTGGCTGAGGTAGGCGGTTGATTGCCAGAGCCACGAGTGTGCACCGAGGGCGCGTATTATGCACGCTTTGTAAGGCGAGCCGCTGAAAAATTAGTCGCGGCCTCGCTCCGTTTGGCCAGCTTGTCCATTCGGGTAACTTAATACGGGACGGTTGCCGCGTTCCTACGAAATTGAAAAAGAGGAGAAGCAGGCGCTCGTATCGGGACAAAATTAGGGTAATTTCGTTCGAGGAACACTATTTAAAGATGTCCGAACGGACGTCTTTATACAACTCATTTGCATAAGAATCCTACGTAGAAGATATCCCTTTTCTTTCTCTCGTGGTTCTCTTTACGTTCCGCGCTCCTCATTTAGTCAAAGAAATCGTTACTTATTACGTTTAACTCCGTTACACTGGCTGTTCCGTCGCCTTCCCCAACTCGCGCGTTTTCACGATTATTTTCTCAGCCGCGTGCGCTAGTTTAGGCGGGCGACGATTCTCGTTTTCTGTCGTCGCGAGAATAAAAAGAACGGCGAGGCCACGCGCTTCCGGATACGCCGGTGTCACCGTCCTCCCTTCACCTAACCGAGCGATAAAAGCTTTTAACGATGGTACCTCGACCATCCGAGGCACCGTTGAAGAACAAACAGGTCCGAAGAAAGAATTTCTCGTTCGAGCTTCGTGATATCGTAGTCGATTCCGAATCGCAGGGACAATAAATCTGAAATTGAATTTCCGTGAGCCACATTCGGCGCTGTCGGGAGTTAATGTTATTTACGGCCGTGAAAAATGAGTCGCATTGGCGTTTCCTTTTTTCGAAGGAGTTTCATTTCGACACCGGGTTCAATACGACGCCATAAATAGAAAAGATACGCATCGTTTCCTGTTGTATGGCCCGTGAAGAGGCGAGCCCAGCGTCAGGATCAACGAATTGCCTTAGGCCATGGACCCAATCTCTTCCAATTTGCCTGGACTCCAGAAGGACGAAGGGTAACTCATTTATTCAGGCACGCATGGCGATCCTCCACCCTCGAATTGGTCCTAATTAAAAGATTTCACTTGACGCCGTAGATATTCCTAGACTTTCTCACGGGCAGCTGTTCACACGTTTCTCTCTGAAACGTTCAGGCGCCAGTCTCCCGGTGAAAAAAAAGCTCTTGAGACACTCCTGTGAGCGTTACGTGTGCGTTTCTACGATAAGCTTCGTGTAGGCTCCTTATAAAGCTTCGTAGAATCATCGTAGCTTAATTTGTTACTTCCTGTGATTCGCGCACGTTAACGAAGTTGAGGGAACTCCCTTCACGTTGACACAGTATTTTAAAATAAATTTTTCAGTTATGAGAGTTGAGAAAATTAATCGACGCAAAGCGGTATGCGCATGTCTTGATTTCTGCAATTATTATAATTCATATGTATTATACAAACAAGATTTAGTCGAATTACTGGTTTGCTTTAACTCGACGTATCATAACACCGTAGAAATTTCAATTTACTCGTTTCTCTTTGGTATACAGAGACCACCTATTAATTTGCGCGCGTGTCACGGTATTTAGCGGGGTTGCACCAACACGGATTCCTCTTCTTTTCCCGAGCCCCGCGTCAATTAGTCTCTCAACGTAACCAACCTTGCCGGCGCTCTCTCGCTACTACCTATTCTTTTTCTTGACTCGGACGTCCTTCTTGGTTCGCCGCTTTCTTCTTCAGCTTCGAGCTGCCAGAGCGGCTCGTGTTTTATTTCAAGCGACCCTTTATCTTTCACGGAGTACGGCGTCGCTGGCTCATCGTGACACGAAAGACTTTTTTCGTTTTTCCAGTCACCTTCCAACCAGCGCAGGCTACCGATCCCTTGGGTCTAAGATCGGCGATTACGTGCATCGGAGCCTGGTGATTTCTTAACCAGGTTTCCAAAGGTCAAGGAGCCGTAACCTCATCCACTCGCCCGTTGCCTCTTCGGGTGCACATAAAGATATTACTGCTATTATTATTATTATTATTATTATTATTATTATTATTATTATTGTTATTATTATTAATATTATTATTGCCGTTATTATCGATATTATTGTCTCACCTCGAGCACAAGCTCGTGCCGCACGATTCAACGAGAGGAAGAATTCGTGCCTCTCGCTCGACACCGATTGGTCGAATAGTTCTCGAACCTCTTCTTCGTGGATATCGTCAGCCCATTATCTAGTTCTATTAGAATTCCAGCCTCTTTATCTTTCTCGTTTCGCCGTCACGAGATATTATTGGACGCGATCTAATTATCGAAGCGATTCACCGCGAGCAGTTTCCCTGCCATAATTCCGTTGAAGCGTGTGGCCCTTGTCCGGGAGGCAATTTAATTCCCGTTGGAAGCGATTCGCGCCGAGCAGAAGTAGGCGGTCACGGAAAAATACGTCGTGAGTTACGATTGAACGTTTGCCGTTGTTGTTGCTCACGGATCCAGAGTCTTTTCGTTGGCCGTGGTCGATCGGCAAGAACGATCCGTCGTTATTTACGAGCTCGAGGCCGAACGACCTTCCTATCGTGGCACGATTTCGATCGGAATTCTCGCTGCAGGTTTCGGACACCGCGGAGCGGCAATTAGACAGATCGGAATCTCGTTTTCGCGGCAAGGATCGTTAAGGATGCAACGATGCTTTGGCTACCGCCCGAGGGTGGTGGCCAACGGCGGCTTTAACGACGATTTTGATGAATTTAGTCGGATTTAATTAGGAGGCGCGTATTTTCGTGCCCCGTTACTTAAGACGGCCCCGTCCGCGTCGGAGGACCTTAAGAATCGAGTTTTGCATGCCTCGAGGACAAAGCCATAAAATACCAAGCGTAACAGCTTTCAATTACAGGTCCCCGTGCGCGTATGAGCCGCGTATACCGAGGCACCGCTCGTCTCGCCTGTCGAGGGACCAGGGAAAAAACGGGCAAGGGCGAAACGGGAAAAAACGAATACCAACCGAAGAATTCCGCGGGTCCCCTTCAAATTGCTCCGTCTACCGTATTCCGTCCAGTATTTGGACCTTCGTACGTGACTAGCACCAATTAATGACAAATACGATAATCGACTATCGCTTCGGACACCACTGAACCCCTCCATTACGACACGTGATCGAAACCGTCGAGAGATACGTGGCTTGAATTCGTTAATAATCGCGATACTTTTACATACAGTGTTACATTATTGTAAACCGTCGTGATACTTTCTCACGGTATCATGCAACTATCAGGTGCAATTTCTCGAATAGTATAGTTTTCCTTACGCTTATTAAGAATAATAGCTCGCTGATTCTATTCATAATTTCTCGCCCAGATATATTGTACTTGGGAATTGCCGGTTAGATAAGTAGATTCTGTCGGCACGAGTTCGTCTAATTGGGTATCGATTGTTCCGATGAATGTAAACAGGAGAATTCGTTGTCCGAAAGATTGCAGCGAATTTCACGAGGCAATAACTACGCTAAAGGAAATACACCGGTCGTATGGTTGGAAGTTCGCGCGTGATTACCGCATGATGAATCGTCGCTGGCGGCTATCGTATATTTTTCTAAGAATAGACGAAGATATTATACCGTGTAGAGCGTAGTCGAGCATGATTGGCGTCACCAAGGTTGCCGCGTAAAGGCGCTGGGTGGGAAGCGTTCGAAAGGGGGATGGAAAAAGAAAGGCGTGAGTGACGGGTCGTATGGTAATTGGCGATTCATCACGCCGCGACAAGCCGCACAGTCCTGCTCACCGTGTTAGCCACTCGTGGAGACACGAGGACGGTTGGAGACTCCGGCCGGAGAACCCTTGGAGCACATTGCCGACGAAAACGTTTGATGAAGATAAAACGGCGAAAAAAGAACCGCGGCAGTCAGAGGTTGTTTTTGGTCGATGTTTACCTCGGAACATGACTCGCCGTTCCTTTTGCAACATCGTAATTATTTCGTAATTACACGTTCATTATGCGGAGCAAAGAGCCGGGGATGGACCGTCGAATTATGCGTGAAAAGAGAGTTACACACGCGGCACAACCGCGCCAGACATCTACGGATTTTGTTGAATAATAATAAATCAAGTCTTCGCGTCGAAAATTTATTCGTTTACCGGTACTCGTTAAGTTTTTCAACGGGTATCAGGGTGGAGTCGAGCCAGCATATTTTACATTTATTATACAAATTATAGAACGTGACTAGAAATCATCGCGGTGCTACGGATCGATCGATCATCGACAACTCACGAAAACTGTTCTTAACAAACCACTTCCTCGACCTTCCTCTCCGTGTTTGCCTTTGACACGTGTCGTTTCTTTTTTTTTTTTTTTTACCGGGAACAAACCAAACAGTGGGTGGAATGTCATAGACGCGTTCGAGACTCTTCCTCGGCCGAACTTCGAGTGGGTGGAATGCCGTGGATGCACCCAACTCTCTCCCTCGCCGTCCGATTCTCTCTCTTTCTCTTTCGGTCTTGTCTCTTTCGGCGGTTCCTATAGCTGGAAGAACCAGTTTTTGTTTTCTCGAGAAAATTAAAATTCCTCTCGCTGGAATATAAAAAAGCGGCGGTTTTCATCTCGTACAATCAAGATGTGACGTTTCCATAGCCTTTCTCTTTGTCGTCTGAAAGCTGCGAACAACGGAAAGGCGAATCCAGGCCGCAAAGGTCCATTTGCTTCGCCAAGATTCTCTATATACCTACAATAGGCAGTGGCGTAATCTTGATTTAACCAACATGAAATTCAAAATTCTCCACCCTCCCCTTTTCTTACGGAAATATTACGTTTCTCAATCGGAGATCGAAGATAATGAAGGATTTATCGATCCTCGAGTACGCCTGTGTTTCCACGTATTATTATAAATTTTTCGATCAAACGACGGTCAACGAAACTCTGTGGTCCGATGAAATCTGATGCAACGCGAAATGCGGCGATCATGGGAATGGGAAACCCGAGTCGTTTGACGATATTTAGTTATCTGATGGGGGAGGAGATCTCGCGGCGAATAAAAGAATCCTACTTACGCCACTGATAAATCATTTCCATATAAGGTCGGTGGAAGCGCCGGTACACGTTACAGATTCAAATTAAAAGCTTGCTCCTTAAAGGTAACCCGAGCTCCGAGCTCGATTTGGAGTCGGAACCGCCACGACTGGTGCGTGCCTTTCGAATCCCGAATGAGATATAAAACGTATACCTAATCGGATTCACAACTCGGCAGGATCAGTCGAACCGACCGCGCGAGACGATTAAGTGGCTCGCTGATAAGCGGCCCTTACCAATCAGCTTTGCCTATATCTCCAGATAAGCTAATCGGCGGTCCTTTTACTCCGGCTAAACGTTTCCTCTGTCGAAGACCCCTCTACCGATACCGGTTGTCGCGACTTATAGCCGCGTGTTGACATACGAACGAACCCCGTGAATCCTGCATTTGCGCCCGATTCCTCGGACACCGGGACATGCTCAATTTCCTCTTCAGGCGAAACACTATTGCGATAGCACGGGTACATTGTTTCTATAGTTCGCGAACGAGCATTGTTCGAATTATCACGCGGTACGTTGTTACGTGGCGTGCCAGGTATGCGGAGGATTTCAACAAGTTCCTGTGAACGTGAGAAAATATTTGGCGAGACCTACGATTTTGGAGTTGGAATGTCCCGTTATGTAATGCAGAAAGATTACGAATAGAAATTTAGAAACGTCAAGTTATACAGACTGGAGTAAGAAACGAGTGGTGTACGCGTCTTGCGTAATTACTTCGATATTTTGCTACGTTTAATGTTGCTCCGAAAGCTGCAGTTTCATTAGAAAGTTTCATTCCTTATTATCACTGCGATATCTTTCTTACACGCAATATAATGTATGCAAAGCTGGTGTTGCCGAGTAGACATATAGATTACGTCTATCTTGTGCGATAAAGTAAACGCACTCGACATAAAGATTATAGAATATGGATTAAGGTAGGTGTCCATTTAAGAGTAAAACTATCGCGAATTGCTCTTGAGAGAATACCTCGCTAGTGGACACTCCTTTGAAAGCGACTATCCGTGTCATAATCTGATCAAATAATCACTGTCAACGCACTGTCCACTAGCAAGTAGTATTCCCTCGAGAGCAATTCGCGATAGTTTTACTCTCAAATGGGCACCTACCTTTAGCAGTAAGTACTTGCTTACCACTCATTAAGAACCTAATAGTCAAGATATTCTTGTTTCGAACATTGGCCACGTAAGAAGGGGGCTTGTAGTGATTTATGAAATATAAATCTAAGCCAAACCAACCCCCGACAAATTTAACCACACCCCACCACGCCTTTTCACGTGGTGGTTTTGGCTTCGTCTGCTGCTCGCTCTTTTCCCGTTTCTCTCTTTCGCTTCTTTTTCCCTTTTGATCGTCCGGCAATTTTCTGTGTCCACGCCGGTATAATAACAGACCTTTCTTTTGCCACGTTCACGGTCTCCTTTCGTCTCCGCCTCGACCCTTTATTTTCCCGTCTCCGGCTGTTTGCCCGACTCCGTTCGCGTCCTCGAGTTTGTGTGCCAGGAGGGTCATTAAAATGGCGGAGTCTCGGACTCGGACAAGCAGCAACGTTGAAAAGAAAACCGAGAGATCAACGGCTGTTGGAATGTGTAGCGCGTAACTGAGTCATTTGTTTGGTGAATCGATTTTCGAGTCTCAAGGCCTTTCCCCTCGGTCTGGGCAACGCTTGTATCGAAACGTACCCTTTTTTCATTTCTTCGTCCACTAATTGCCTGCTGTCTTGCATTCCTCAGCTGCCCATTTTTAACTTATTCGGGATAACACTTGTTATCGGGGATGACTTTATTTACTTATCTCCATATCGGATAAACATTGAACGTTAGGCTACGACGGTACAGATTTCGACATACGTACAGTTGGTACGATTTAACGCTATCGGACGTAAGCTGCGTCCAATAGGAATTGGATAAATCGTATACCCCTTTGGGAATCGAATGATCGATATCAGCGTTTTATTCGATCGCTGAGGAAGCTAGTTGCAATGCCAGTGAATAGTTGAACAGTTCGTCTTTAAATATTTATTCGATCTTCGTGGCTGAGTAACGTATACATTTTAACGCTTCTTAGATATTTCGTGTGTTTCGCGATTATTCTTCTATTAGGTGTTTGAACTGTGAATTAATAATAGTCGTTCTCAAATTCGTAATTATTTTCTGCGGTCGGGAAGAATCGAGCCTGGGTGGCGGCGCCTTCTTCGTAGGAGCGGTCATTAATTATTATACTGGACAGAAGAAGGGAGGCGCAGCAAAAGTAGGAGTGGGTGGAGAAGGACGGGCGGTCGAAGGTGAATAGAAACGAAAATAAGCACGTGGATGTAATGGACGGCCGTAAAAATATGCGAGGACAGATTTCGTATTAGATCCTTTTTGTGTTTGTTCCTAAATTCTTTCATGGCTGCGATGGACGACCGTGACATCGAGGCGACGTTCGATCACGAAATTCATGGGCGTACCGTTGGAAATTAATTGAACGTTTCACGGGATGCTACGAAGGATCAAGGAAGATGTTTTTATTTTCCTTGACACCCTTTTCTACGCTGCAACGCAAATATCTAGGATCGTGTTCCGACAAAAGGCACTCGGAGGCTGATATTTTGACAGACATAATTATACGGTCCAACAAACAGCCATAATCAGATTCAATTCTCTCTATCACGGTATCTAATACCAGGAATCTCGTACCATTTCCTGGTTCTGATCACCTATCGATCGGTTCGTGCAACACGTAGCTTAAAATTCTTTGGACAATTCTAAGTACGTCACAGGTCATTAAGACAATTAACTTGACATCGCTAAAAAAAAAAAAAAGAAAATTGTATTTCACGTACAAAAAGTCCAATTGATGCTTTTTCTGTACAAATTTTAACGAATCCTATCGCGTAAATTGTTCTCCATATAACCTATTACTCCTATTAAATGTGCTGCATTATACGAGACAATAATTCGTAGTGTCATCGATTGAGCCTGATAGAAGACGCCCCGATAATATTGCTATCAATCTAACTGTCATTCGATTTCCAATCGAGTACGGATGGAGTGCATACGTGGGCTACGAGTTTACGTAGTGTTAGCAGCGTTGGCGAGAAATGGAACGCGCGGTATCTTGATTCTCCGGCGGATTGATGGATCGACAGGTGAATATACAGATTACAAATAGTCCGCAACGAAGTTATCGATGAATCCGACATTCACGGTGGCCAACGGTATCGCCGAAAACCATCGACAAGGGGACCCACCTCCCTTTCATGAAGAGATCAGACGAAACCAGTTGACCGAAGCGAAGTGAATCACGAGCAGCCATGCGTTTCTCCTTGTTGTTGTTTTTTCATCTTTTTCTCATTCCTCTCTTCCTTTGAATACGTGTTTACCAATATGTCTGTCCGATTTATTTTCAAGTAGCCTCCTTTCAGAGCTGTTCGAACGTATTGATTAACGACGATAACGCGCGGGGATACTTAAGCTCTGTGACATCCCTCCTTTTATTTGTGCCCTTTGTAGATGGAATAATGGAAAACTAGTCGGCGACGGTGATCTTGTTATCCAAATCGAATGATGAATTTCAACATCGACCACTGTGAATACACGGTGGCGAAAGACGAAAGATCGGATACGGAGAGAGGGAGGGAGGAAGTGGAGAATTTATCACGAGAGAAGCGAGCACAAAAACCGCGAGGGAATATGTTAACGGCGGACACTTTAAACGAGAAACAGGATCGCTTTTAGCCTTATCGTTCTAATAGGACACGTAAGGCGGTCGTTTAACGCTCGAAGGCTGAAACTTTCGAGATAAGTGAACGGGGGGATAAGGGATTCGTGTTCGCCACGAATTTTTGAATAATTATCGCGCGAGCGCGTGGTTAGCCAACGGAACGATGGCGAGGAAAGGAGCATCGCCGTTAAAATTCGATGAAACCATCTTTGCCAAATGTTCGTTTTCGAGGTTCGTTTCATTCGCGCGGCAGTTCTTTTTCTTCGTTTTCCACTGGTCGGCCGATAATGACGTGCTTTTCGACGACTCATTTCTCCGTGATGATACACGCGAAGAGTGGGGACAAAGGACGCGAGCAGCCACCAAGGACGAGCGAGGTCCTTTACACGTGGAACGGGACAATCTGCCCCGTATGCAAATGCAATTTTGTGGCTCGCGACGGTGCGCGCACGTCTCTTACGATTGGCAATATTTCGGGTGTAAGAAATGAGAGGCAATCTATATGTAAGTAAGGCCCAGAAACTATAATGGGGAGAGTATCCTCGGGGCCACTCTCTTTTCTCTTGTCCAGTGGAAAGATACGAAAAGGAGCGAGAGGCAGCCATTGCCAGATAAGATCTGTGGGATCGGTAGCCGGCAGAAGCACAGATATAGATCATACTAATGGCACTTGGCTGGAGCAACGTACGCTCTATGCACCCGTCGATCTTTATCGATAGATCGTTTCTACTTATGCGTACATCGGTTAGATCCTTTCCGTTCTGACGTTTCGTGCTCGCTAGATCCTCTTGTACGACTACGAGGCTCTGTCGTATTTAGATCGATGATCGGAACTTCCTGTCAATTTCGATCTTCCGAATCGATCCCGAGTCGAGCTTCCGTGTGACCGGCTTTCCTAATGCTATCTGACAAACAGCGTAATGCGATTACGGATTATGCAAATGGATAATCCGCCTGTGAAAATGGTGATTTTATGATCGATTATACGGCGCACCGTGTAATTGCTCCATTCTTTTCGCCTTGGACAAAGGAGCGAGTCAGCGTGTGTATATCCAGCCGGGATCGAGGCTCTTCCATCAGTCAGATCGGGCGACGAAATTGCCGGTGTTCAGCGGCATTCGATTATGACATTACCGTCCATTTGTTACGACTGTCATTAAGCTCGGACCTTCGACCCCAACGAGGCGTCGAAGGGGCCGGATCGATCAACTTCGATGCCCGTCCAGAATTCCAGCATGCCAATACCTCCCTTCAGGCTGCCAGCTTGGAGTAGAGTGTGAGGGCCTTCTTGAGGGAGGCCGTAACAAATCTCGAAACAAACAGTCGCCGGTAGATTCGCCATTTAAAATCACAGCATGAACGACCCTGCGACCCGTTCGCTGGCCCTTAATTTGGAAATATGTCGAGCGATTAGAGTTCTCAGAGGGGGGTGGCTGTGCGCTATTCAACGCCCTACGCACGCACCCATCCCATTCCGTTCGCTTCCCTGGAAGAGTAATTTATACGTCTTGGGATTTTGGCCTTTAAACGCAAGCTTAATAACAGACTAAACTGCTTGTTAACCATAATTAACTGTAAATCAACCGGCTAACTTATGTCCCATTTTACTCGCGATCCTTAAGCAAGATTAACAGCAGCGTATAGAATTTCTACCAACGATGTACTCCGATCGGTCGAACAACGGCTGCAGGTTTATGGTGGAAAGATTTTTAGAAATCGCTTTTCTATTAAAGCTTTCGCGCAGAGATTCCGTTCAGTTTTATCGCTTAATCTCGAAATTGCATGCATCGTCTGAAAACGAAGGTGTAACGTTTCGTAACGATAGCGCGAAACGAAAAGAATGATAAAGTATTCTGGGACGTTCTCGGCAACGCCATGGCGTGCGGTGTCGTTTATCGATGTCGTAGAAAATTTTTGCTTCGTTTTCTCTTCGATTATGGCGGAATCTGGGACGCAGGAGGTAGGATTTCAACGATCTTGCTTGACCAGAAAATGCAACACAATTATGGGTCGATGACCGTATTATTCATGTCCTGTCTTACAGCTACGGACCTGTAGTTAACTTATCTCATCTACATAACCTCTTCCCCAGCACCTTGTTCGCAAATTTCACTCGCGCAGATCAAAAACGTGCGTGCACGCACACTCTGCGCGATCACGCTTCACGACATTATAAATTCATTGAAAGTTGAAGGCTTTATTTGTCCGCGAAATGCTCGAAATGCCACGTTCCACGCGTGTACGCACCGTGAACGCTCGATTATATTTACACTTTAACGCAAATCTTTCATCAAAAGCGAATACGATAAATCTGTTCTTTGTCGAGTTGATCACCTCGGTGCGAAAACAAACAAAACTTGTTAATTGCAGGCGCAAAGTGAAAGCAACGCGATAAGAATGCAAGCTCGCGCGTTCCACGCGATATATGGCAACGTTAAAGTTAATACTCTAATAACACAACCGCGTTTTTAATCTTGTCGCAGGTGCTTCTAATATTATTCGCATTATTTGCTCGTAATTACTTTGCGACCTTCGTCGTTTGCTATTTGGTTCGATTATTATATCATTATAGTCTTTCGCTTCATGTTTATTCAGATTTTCGCTTGTACGATGAGAAAACAGGCCACATTATATCGAGAGAAACGCGTGGCTAATTTACATGTTTGAGCGTAAAGTAATCGACTCCAAAAATAATATATTATCCTACATTCTTCTTTTAACTCCTTACAACGTCATACGACTCGGTACATATTCATGTTCGCCATACGCCTGTATTCTTTATATTTTATTTTATATGCTCTTCGCCGTACTATCATATTATATTCTAGTAACGGTAATTCTTACTTATTAATTTTCCAATTAAAATGAAGGATCGTAATCAAGCACGCGATATAATATTTTTCTCGTAGCAACTCTGCGTTCTAACTTCTCTTCTTGAATCTCGCTTCCTCGATCATCAATGTACACGTTTGATTACAAAATGAAAACCGCGAACTTGTCGGATCAACGAGCATTTCCTTCAGCTACGTTTGACTCACAACGTCAGTGGGTGCTATAATAAAATATCACTGATACACTGGTGATATGGGTGGCGCGTATGGAAAAGGTCACCGCCAACCGCTCCTCCGACGCAGCTCAAATTGTGATAAATAAGGAGCTGCGTTGGAATACGCTGCCCTTTCGTCGTACGTCAGCCAGGGGGGTCTAGTTAGCTTATCGCGTCTGTAGGTTGTAGAGTCTCTGGCGAATCGCGAGCGGTCCGACGCGTCATGATAAATTCCGTGGTATTCGTATGAACATCGCAATGGGTATCGCAATGGGTATCGCGATGCGATCGTGCAGCACGCCATAAATGCCCCATGGAGGTCTACTACGGACGAAGAACCGATGTCGGCGCCAGCCTGGCTATTACAGGTTATACAAGCATTGTGCGGATCGGCAGCAACTTTTAACCACTTTTACCGAAGAGTGCGCGCCTCTTTGATTATGTATCGCGTCGTGCGTTATTACACGCTTCCACATAACTATAAAGGCGTGATTGCGTGCGTAATCGAGACTTTAAATACGCATCGAAGCCACGTAAAAGCACCGCCGCGGGCAAATTGCACAAAACGTGGAACATTACGCTTTTCTACTTCTTCCTACTTCATCCTTCTGTTCTTTCTCTTCTTTTACGGAATGATTCTTGTAATCTTCACCGTGCCGTAGAATCGCGCTCGAGCGTTTGATACGGTTCGTTTCACGAACGGGTTACGCCCGCGGTTTACATATAATTGATAGGAGAGAAGTTTTTGCGGTATGCCATTCGATACGGTCGCTTTAAGCGAAAGTGATTAGGAGAGCTGGAAGGGTGGAAGCGGAATGAAGATAGCGTGGAGAACGAGCGATTGCTTTGGCGGCGTGTTCGAGCAGCGCCTCGGAGGAAATACAATTATATTGTCGCGTTAAACCACCGTGGAATTCGTTTTGTTGCTTCTAATCCCCCATGGAAAGTTACGAGGGGCGACGCGTCCGTCGCGTGCGATCCAATGTCCGAGGATTTCTGTCTTTAGTGTGAAAGCTTCGATATGGATGAAATGGAATTTCACGTCCCATTACCGGATGCATCAAGGGTGTCGTTCGATACACCATACGGAATTTCCCGTCCGCTATTAAACTTGGCTGGATGTAGTAATCGAATATCGATCGTCCGAAAAGTACTTAAAACCATTACCATCGGTGTGTTAGGCTGGAATGGACACAACCGATATTTTTTGCTTTTTAATTATTAGATGCTGTATAATTAACTCACTGTTTTAGATTTTCAAAAAATTTCTAAAGATTCTGGAATATACAGCATAATCTCACCACTATTTTATTGTACAATTTTCTGACGGTGCACGCAATTTACATTCTGCAATTAGAATGCAAACACGCAAACTAATAATCGTGTAAAATGTGACGATTTACAATACCCACGCAAATTTTACGCGCGCAAGGTATAAATTTCTGCATTGCGTACGAGAAAATTGAGGCGTCCTTGGTGTTACGGACAGTGCCGACCAGTTCATGAATATTACTACGATCGTTACTGCTCGAACAGTGCACTGATACATGGTACTCGTATACTCGTCCAGTCGTGGATGACGTTGTCAAGTGGACCGATTGTATGTTTTTAATAAAAGTAATTAGAGTAATCGTGCGTATTGGCTCGTTCGGAAGAAGCCAGCTATACGAACGTTCGCTAATTATCGACCGGTCTTACACCCAAAGGGTTCGCGTCCATCGAAGATGCTTCAACTCTTGTCAGCTTCCGCTTATAAGCGATAGCAAAACCCGTACGATCGTCGTGTTACACGGTCCGTGTTCAGTTCCCAATAACTTGTTTGGTGCATCGTGCGTTAGCTTTCAGGATTGGTACATTTCGATATTAGACAGCTCGTTACTTGGTTGCCTTACGTCGACTCACAATTAGCGTGATGTACACGGTTGATTGAGTCGGTCGGAAAAATCCCGTAATATGGCCGCTTGACTAATTAATTACCCACTTATCTTCGTTCCTCGGGGTTGACCATTCGACTTTTATTGGCTGCCTTACCCGAGGTACAATTGTAAATAGGCCCGGTCGTGAAAAGACAACAAACAAGACGCGATTATTCCGAGTAAAACATCGGCGGTTGTCGGTCGAACCATACGCGTACAGCGGGTGGACGATCAAACGAAACGCCGGCTAGTCAGCGTAGCCGCTTCGAATCGGAATTTAGGTCGTTGTCGCGGTCTTATTGTTTTCAATTAATTATGAACGCGAGGAGAACGGTATCCTTCGGAGCAGGGATTTTTAAAAGGGGAGTTGCTTGCGCGAGAAAGAAGCATAAAGATAACGCGACACCCGAGGGTTTCTTTAATTCGTCGAAGAAGTCGTTAATGCGGACCAGCTCCGGCAGAAAATCGGTCTTAAAAATTTTCAGTGGCGATTATCGTGCGTTTATCGCGCGCGATCTCGTCCGAGTTCGTCGCGGCGGCTCGGCGACAACATAATCGCCACGATAACCGAGATATCCCAACGGAATTGCTCGTTTTGCAATTAACAGATATATCTACGTCGAGCCGATCCCGGCCGGCGTATCCTCCCGGCCGCTTGTTTATTCACCGCGGGAGAAAAATCGTTCGAAATTCCGCGCCACGTGTATATTTAACTGGACATAAATCTTTCGAGCAGGCAGAACTTTCGTATAATTCTCCCGTTCGTCGGTTCGGTTTTTAAACTATACGCATTGCCGGCCATTTATCTACTCGTTAGTAGTCGCTACGTTTCTGTTTGTTACCGTTAACGACGCGGCTATTATGAATTCTATAAAATGTATCACCGACTGTCCCGCCACGATAACTGAAACACCGATATCCGCGCGGATGGTGCCTCTATGTAAATGAGGGGCTGCAATTAACCGGGAGACAAGGTGAGAGGAACGCCACCAGGAATCGGTAGAAAGTAGCGAGTCTGTTCGCGGAATTTATCACGGCGAGCTCTGTTCGTTTTTTATTCGGTCTGCCAATTCTTCGGTTTGTTTTTATCCTATCGTCTTGTGCTTTACTTTTAGCGGACGTTCTTTCGATCTTACCTATGGTGGAACCGAGGTACGAACGTCGTTCGAAATGTTCTAGCTTTCGTTAATGGACAAAAAGACACGCACGTGTATTTGAAGGGTGTCAAGAGTCAGGAGGTTTTCTAAAGGATTCGTGCGAGCGTAGAAGCGAAATCACACGCTCGTTCTCGCGTTCTTAGAAAAATGATCTGGCTGGAACGATTAAAACGGCAATGAAATGACTCGATATGCAAATATATGATAATTGGTGGCATCGAAACGTACACGATGATCAGCGATAATTTATTACCGTTTTTCAGTCGTTTTGAAATGGCTGTTCGGTTCCGCGTCAGGAAATCGGTTTTTACATCCTCTACAATCGTCTATGCTAATTGCAGGGTTAATGTCCGGTGTTCGATAACCTAGATACGCAGCGTGTTTAAATCTGGACATTTTGTTTTAATTGAAATATCAGCGTGGAGCAGAAGGACGGTAGATGCGAAGACGGCGCGAATATCTTTCGCGCGTGCATCAATTATGAATAGCTACGGGAACGATACAACGTGGATGCGTCCAATTACGGCACGATTGTCTTTACACGCACGATCTGCGCTCACGTGCAGGTATACGCATATACAGCTTGTTAAATGACTGTGTTATTATCGTGGCAGTAATTGCGAACGCTCGCAAAAGTCACAGAGAACCTGCCGATGGTCGCATGTAATTAAGATCTGACTTGTCAGAGGTCCTCGCTTGATTCTTGTTCCCTTCTACGTGTGCATAAACGCGCCGCTAACACACGATCCTTTCACGTTCCACACGTGCTTACTTGCTCCTTCCACGATTACGGTGCACCCACCGTGCATTGCTCGACGTTGCTTAATCAATTTCCGAGTCTGAATTCCCGGAGTTCACTCCTCGAGTTTCCGAGTAGCTACTCGCGCGTATAATCGTCGATTCGATTGACTCTTCGCAGCGTATTATACAATTGACAATATGAGTGAATTTTTATTATCAAGTATTATTTCTTCGAAATTGTATTTCTTTTCTATCGTTCTACGTATGTTTACAATGTATTTATACAAAACGACTTCTCTGCTGTCAGGATTACAAGTAGCATTATTCAAGCATCATCTGAACTATATCAATATTTACATACTTTGCATTCGGATCAAGCAGTCAGGTTCTCAGGTTCCCGTTGTTCACGGCCGAAGCCGATCGCGATGTCATGCCATGACTCTGCAGCATAGTCGAGGAAGGGTGACGCGGCACGGGACTGTAACCGTCTGTAACCACCTTTAACCTGCTGCGGGTGCGACCGTACCTGTTGTCGGTCCTGCTACTACCGATCGGCACCGATTTCGTCCGAACCTTCTTCGTGCCTCCTACCAATCCTTTGGTTTCCCCACCTGAAATGCCCGTCGGCCACGCCAACCACGCTCTACCTACCACGGTGGCAACTACCACGCTTACTTCGGCTCACTTAACACCGTGGTCGCAGCTTCCATTTGTATCTGATCTGTTACAGATACCGAATACTGCTTACACGCGTGTGAGACACTTAACTCACGGCCTACCTGACGATCTCGTTTCGCTCCTTTCATCGTGTACTCGCAATAAATCGTGCCTATGTCCTAAGTCCTGTCGAAACCTCCCCGACCATTTCTCTAAGGATTCATTGGTCTTTATCGATCTTTCAAGTTGACATATGTATACCAAATTGGTAATGTACCGCTTATGGACAGTAGCGTAATTGCTCAAAATCCAATTTCACTCGCAATACGAGAACACTCGTATTAGATTACTTGTTGGATAACCGTCGAACACGATTTAACGTTAAAATCGAAGTGGGACCACTAATGAATCATTTCCAAGAATAGCAAGACCAGTTTGTCTTCTTCGCCACTAGGATTCTCTGACAAGATTTCTCATTTGAAATATTCTCACCGGTACGTGTCGTTCCACGAACATCCATGTTCGAATTCCGACGTACTACTCGTATCGCTCGATCATTCGTCTCTCTACAAGAATCGAAACCGATTTAACAAAATAGGAAGCGAATGAGAAAACGTGGCGCCGCTCGAACCGTCGCGCCGATGGATCTTCTCGTTGAAGGATTTAAAAGGTACAAATTATTTGGATGGAATGCGAAGGATGGGCATACCTCGAACGCAAATACGAGAACGGCGACGTTGCTGAATGGTTTCGAGGAGAAACGTTTCTCCGCTTCGTGACACTGAAGTAGACTATCGTTTCGTGACCGAGTGGCTGTTTACTCAGGAGGCGAGTTCGTGGTTAAACACTTCAGTAATGGCGCAGCATTAATGCACGTTATACCGGCAGATGTCCGAGCGACAGAACGAACCGTGTTCAACGCCTTGCGATGCGACGCGGCTTGCTTACGACGTAATCGTGGCCGAGAAGAGGAATTTCACTTCCATAAATTTCTTCCTATAGTTATCGACCATGTCGCACCGTGAACAATGCTCGTACTACCTTCGACGGTCTCGTCCAACAATCGCCGATTTTTTTGATGCGACCCCAGCCAAGTACCTATAGCTCGGACGTGTCGAAGCGTGGTTGATGACTCAATGACGAACACGATTGATGTCTCAATAGGGCTGTCCGTGCCCAGACTGCAGTATTTAAAGCGTTCGAGGGTGATCGTTCGATGGTTTATAGCTTTATGGAACTTGGTTATCGTCGAAAGATTTAGCGTTGAAATATATTTATTATCGTAATAAACTCTGGTCTGGAGTCTGTCTAGTGGATTATCGAAGCTTGTAATGTTAGCAAGCGACAATGTTGAAAAATTAATTTGTCCGAAGAAGATCGCAATCAATCGCTCTTTCAAGTAATCGAGAACACCTGTTTTGACAGGTTACTAAGAAACAAACGACATTACGGAAACGTAGCAATCACGGTCCAACGACCAGAGCCGAACAAAGATTTAGTCTTCAAAGGTTAATAACATAGAGATTCTTTTTCTGATGGAGAGAAGCGCAGACTTCTGGACGAGTTAGGATAGGAACCGCGATAAGAAGAAGACATTGGTCGCGGGTTGTAGAAGCAGTGGAAGAGTTTGACGTAGAGAGAAAGAGGGACGAAAAATATAACGTGGTCGTAGTAGTTGGCAATGGAACAGGTTTCCACACGCGTGTCATAAAAATATATCCACGACGCGCAGGCTGCATTGGGTCGAGTCGTGACTAATGGCGGGATCCAGGGGTTGCTTTTATCCTTTTACGGCGAAAAGCCGAAGTAAAAAATCGTGTACCCGCCGGGGATTAAAGGTCCTTACGTGCTCTAATAGCCCGTAATTGAAAGGGCCAACGTGGTAGGGAAGATTCTTATTCGACATCTTTATGCAGCGTAACGTGACATGCTAACGCGTATAGGAACTTCTTCTTTTTTCATTCGTAATTGTTCCGTGGAGAAATCGTCGGGAGCGAGTAAAAAAGGTGGAAAACGCGAGAAGACAAATATGTAAATGAAGGAAACCGAAATAACGATCGGTCTGGTAATGACTCACGATTAAACTCTGTTAGCGATATCTCGAGTGTCCGTCGTGGTCGAACTGGTAGGCTGCGATGGCCACGTTTAATTTCCTGATTATAAGTTGCCATTAATTTGACGAGCAGTAAATCAATTCGCTTCTTCTTCGCTTGGTTGGCGTCTCGGGGCATACCGCGCAATAGGAAGCGCGTTTGAATCAGCCGTCAGAGGGCGAGGAGGGAGGGGAGACAAGAATGATTCCGTGAATAAATCTTCCTGCCACCGTGCACTCAAAGCCTACCGTCCGTCGTGATTTATGAATCAATCATTATCACTTTCGAGATTTACGCTTAACACTAGCGTAAAAGCCCCGACGAGGTCGATCGACGTTCGAACGATTTCGCTGCGACATGCTGGACCTATCCGATGTCTCCTTTCTCTGTGAATGTCATTATGAAAACGAGCGTTCCCAATGTGACTCACTGGCGACGCGACGTATTATTCATTCGCTCTATCAAACCACTCGAGATATCGGCGAACTCCGTCCGGTGAAATTTGCCTTTCGTCGTGTTCTTCGAGTTTACACGCGAAACTACGATTACTTTGAGAAGCAAAGAAACGAATCGCGAAATTTCAGTCGGTCGTAGGAAATGGAATCTTGTCTCTGTTGTAGATTTCGCTTATTTCTCACGACTCGATGATATTTAACGTCTAATTCCATTCACATTTCTCATTCGTTTCTTAACCACTTATCTCGCCCGTTTTCTCTTCCATTTGTCCCGTTCAACGTTACGAGCGTACATTACTCAAAGTTCAGTCTCGTTAAAACGCACGCGTGGTACACCTTGGAAATAGGAGTAACGCAAATTGGGAACTTAAACAGTTCCGTGTAACGATACTGTAAACACGAGGTTGGAACGCGCGTCTCCAATGGCTTAATTAGCAAAGTACGTATGTACCTATTTCAGAAGCGATAGCACGCTAAACCCGTCTCGAGTTTTAAAGCTGGAGATCCATCGAGGCTAACCTAACCCATGGATCCTACACGAACGAAACACTTTCGTTTCCCATCTGCTCGTTAAGAATTCTCCTCGCGTGCTCTTCTCATAATCTCGACGATAGAAGTGTTTTCTCGGCAGACGTTGGCATAAAAAAACGCTTTGATATTTTCTTCGACACGTCGTACGGTAGAAAGCGCGATTGTTCGTTCAGTATGCCGAGGGAGGAAGGCAAGGAGAATACGCGCGATAAAGAACCGTTTTAGAAACACACGTCGCGTCGATTCCAGGATGTCTGTGAAGTAGCCGCTCGACGATCGGATTTTAATGTAGCTTTTACGATCTGTTAATTTCAAGCGCGTCTTAAACGCTGCACCTCCGCATTAACATATTAAACGGTGGATCACTTAGCGACGTTGATCTCGCTGCGTTCGCCATTCCAGTCGAGTTTGCACGGCTCGTATTTCAAAATTCATTACCAGAAAAGTGCAAGAGCCGCGCTAATAAGAACGCATTCCCAATAACGAAATTGCATATCAGCGCGTTTGAATGTGTCCGGCAGAGATCTAAACATGCTCGAGTAATCGTTTTAATGCACGATCGTAATCACACGGCCAGTGTAAACGGAAAAACGTCGTTATCGTAGAGGGAGAAATTCTTTCTGGTTCAGGCTCTTTTCCACGAATAAACTCGAATCGAGAAACGGCGGTTGAAGCAGGTGCGCGTTCTCCATTCGCGAGGAAATCGGCCTGAAAGTATTCATGGTTAGCATCGGCGCGTTGATATCCCCGGTTCGCCGACAAAAGCGGTAGTATCGCCAGGACGATATGCTATTATTGCCTCCATTAGTCGTTAATATATGCAAAATATCCTTATTATGTCGGTCGGCTGTGTGCGAGCCGGAACGTAGAAAGCGCGCGCTTCCCCTCACATACGCGATACGAATCTGTCTGTTAAGCACCGCGGCGTTCGTATCACCGACCGCGTCAGCTTTGATCGAGTTAAGGCTCGTCTTTTCTAATTATTTCGTGCTCGCCGAGCTCGTTGCTTATCTGTGAAATTCCCATTGCCACGATAATTTAACGAGCCACGTTGCTTTCTGCGGTTCGTTTTCCTCCATTAGATTCGTCGTTGTCGCGATTCGATTTAAATCCTTTTTCCATGAGCCGCAAAACGATTCGCGAGTATTATCGCGGCTTCTATAAGCGTACGGCTTTCTTAAACGAGATTATCCGCTTCACGAGCTCGGCCGCGAGCATTTTAATTAAGCTGTGACACTTTGCGCCAACGTGCCGTCGTAATAATTTGTTCTTATCTTGAGGTAAAAGCGGCTGAGCTTTGCAGGTGGTGCGAGAACGCTAGGCGAATGAATAGCGAAACCTTCGACTTCCAGATTGAACAAAGGCAACGCGGTGTCGTACAAGAATGTACTCTATCGTATCTATGAAAGAGAAGTTTCAATGGCACGTGCTGAATGTAACAAGACGTTACGCGTTTACGACTTAATTACTGGCGTGCGTAGAATACAGCCAGATAGTAGAGTAATAAAATAAAATTACAAACGTGAGTGTATCGTTGCGCATCCGACTGAAATAGTCATTAATTTTATAATGATCGTTTCAATCACGCAAGTCGAATAAACTGATCCGGAACGAGCACACGGTTGATCCGAAATATCATTTTCTAGAAAAATCTGTATACGACTGAAGTGGCTTTGTTTCAAGATTAGACACGCATTTAGAGCATTACGCGATCTACTTATACGTTATCGTACGCTTTAATCTCGTATTTCCAAATACGTGGCGATGTTGTAACTACCTGAAAGAAATTCCAGGCGAAGCTCATCGTTTTGTAGGCTTTGATATATCGTGTTCTTCTTGCGCTTACACGAGAAACGTCGGTATTGCGCGGGTGCAGTTTCCTATAAACGTCTCGTCGAGGTGGACACGGAAAGGCCGGGAATTCGGGAGTGCCCCCGCGGTGCGATACAAATACATGAAATACCACGGCGGCTCGGTTGAATAGAATTTGATTTCGTGGTTCCTACGCGGTGTCCGAGACCTCGGTACACGACGAAGCGAGTGGAGAAGAAGACGGTGGCCACGTATCGCTGGAAAAATTACGACCCTCCAGTTTAGGGTGTGCGAGAGAAATTACGAGCGGTCTGAACGCGCGATCGGCTCACCTCGAAGCGCGGAAACGGACACCGGAATATTTGTGACCGCGCCACTGTCCTCCTACGTGCCACCGTTCGAACAAATGTCTTCCTCGCGACCGCCATTAACGCGGTGGACGCAACGATGTGGTAGAGCTACTTTGTTTTCTTTGTCTCTTTCGTTCGATGATTTCCACGCCTTTGTTATATAGATGACCAAGAGAGACCGTAAAACATCGCCGTGATAGATCGTGCCGCCGTCAAATGGTCTTGCCTCGAAGCACGCGTTTCGCTCTCAGCGACGCACTATATCAGTGGTGCTACACGGTAAACGTGTAAAAATTGGTCCACGTTTTCTCTTTCTTCATCTTTTGCTTTTGTTGCATTTCGGAATACAATGGACGACAGACCGTCGCCAGTGTCGTAATTCATACCCGTAACGTTGTTAATTCGCTGTGAACGTACAGAAGAGTATAATTAAATTATTAAAGCGGTGATTACGTGCGGAGTAGCGTGGGCTATTGTATGCTACTCCACCGAGAGTGCAGAGAAAGCACAGATACAATCTACCAAGTATCAGCGGAATGGTCACGCGCACTTTCGTAAGAAATCTTTTAAGCTACTAAATTCTCATAAAGCGATTCGTTTATCGACTCGCCAAGCGGTGGTCCAGCATTTATGATCAATAGCGTAAACGCATCGGAAGCAACTTTGCATCTACGTATACGCGAGCTGCTCCGGTCTGCTGTAACCTTCTATATATGGCGGTTCGTAAAAGCGGCCGTGCAATAAGTCGGTCGAACGTTTAAGGCTTCGAGAGCTTATTGACATAACAGCGTACGAATCCTTGTTGCCCCTAAAAGGTTTAGTCAGAAATAACCTATGATCGCTAATTGCCGTTCTTCGTTCGTTTTATTCTTATCGTTTCGACGATGAAACGCCGATTTCGACTTACCGATTCGCGATTTTGCTTTTCTACTTGTCCGAACGTTACTGGGATTCGTAATGGATTGGAAAGGGCGGCGTTAAAGAACTTTTCGCGTGAAATCAGAGCCACGATATATCTTGGTAGAACGAAAGAAGAAAAAGGGCAGGCAAAAGAAAAAATGGAGCAGGTAGCGAAGTTGGTATGTGGCCAGCGGAAGGAGAAGGTAAAACGGCAGAGAGAGAAAAAGATGAGTGGAACGAGAGAGGCTATCTACCGACTATACGGTTCGCCCTCGCAAATCACATCGGTGTATGCATTGAAATGCGAAATGGTGCAGACCGCCCAGCTACCATAACTCCGATTAGTTAAGACGCGCTTCGGCAATGTAATGCATGTGCGGCCCAGCCGGCAACATGTGTTATATCCTGTGTCGTCACATATTTACGAGGGCAACGCGTTTGCAGCAGTAATTCGAAACGTGGGGCGATTTTTTTTTCGGACCAGTTACCTTGTCGTTTAATTAATCGTAGTTTCCATTTAATATACGACAAATATTTACATACATATCGTAAAGCATATTGCAATTTTGTGATAACTTCGATATCCTTTAATGTTATTCCATCCTTACGATCATTGGAAATGTTATTGCATGCATCGGCAATGCTCGTATAATTGCGCCGTTATCGGAGTTATGGATGTTTAGTTTAATGGAATCCTTGATAATTATTACGATAATCCGAAAGTATCTAAAAGAAAAAAAAAAAAAAAAACAAAAAGAAATATGAAAAGTGTTGCTGCAGACAATTAGGGAATCTCGTTCCCTTTTGATTTAGGACAACCGAATAATTTTGAAGGCTAAAAGATCGTGATATGTGCAATATGTTAATCTTATTGGTGAACGTCCAATTTGTACAATAAACTAAACGTTATGACATCATTCTGTAAATGATGCATCGATTTTATCAAATACTAATAATAAAGACCGGTAATTGCTATCAATAAATTACGTCGTAATAACGCAATAGCGATCGTGATAGTGACACGATGATAAAATACGTAACTTTCAATCAGATATATACCGCGATGTTGCCAAGTCAATTAGGAAAATCAATTTTCAAAGACAGAACATTCAATTATTATCTGTACTATAGCTTTGATAATCCGAAGATCTTTGGATGATAATGGACGGTGATTTTTTTGAAAGGCAGCGTGCAGAAGAAAGCTTCGAGACATTTTTCGAAGCAACTTATAGCCTCCTGTGCAGTCTCTCATCTTCTGCGGCTCGTCCACCTCCTGCCTTGCCGCTTTTAATGTTTCGTAATTGCTTTCCGTTTGCGGCCTGCGGCGAAATATTTCATACCGCACTCAAAGTCACAGTGGTTAGTCTGCCGTGTGAATCGCGAGGAATGAAGCTTTTAAATGATTTTTCGTTCGTACTTAACACGTCTCTAGAGCTCTGTATTTTCATCACTGGAACGTAAATTCTTTCGAGCTCGCGATACGCTCGACGATACTCGCGATAATATCGTGAGCTGCTATCTGAAATTTTTGCCAGCTTCTGGCAATTCGTTCGTTTCGCTCTGCACGAGAACACGTTGCGTCGTTCCTTCCTCGTGATAAGGTAATTTGGCCGTGGGGTTATCTTTATCCCCGACAAAAATTTGTTTAAACTCGTACGGGAACGTAGCTGCGAAATACACGTGTTTATACGTACGTTTACGGTTTCATCGGCAAATTACTCGGAGACTACGCGGCTTTGGTTATTCCTGATTCGGCAGTTGTCCCATTCACGCGCGTCATTATCTAAAAATACCTGTATCGTTTCGTTGTCGCCGATAACATAATTTTGCCAGAAGTTAGCTATATTGACGGCAAAAATTTCTGTAATCTGGGCTATAAATTTGATCGGCGCATCGTCGTCTCTCCTCAGCCTGTCATCCCTAGCGTTGTTGGTACACGCGAGAGGACACACGGGTTTATCAAATATTTCGTGAATGCCCGTTTTATCTGTCGGTTATCCAGGATTCACGGGACAACAGCCGGAAAGATAAAGGTGGACCGCGGAAGGGACAAGGGGTGCACGTTTTTCCTGGTATAAAGATTCCGAGGCTGGTTGACTCGCCTTCTTCGAGCGGCGCTCGAAATGTGGGTTGCGGGGATACTTATGCGACATAGTCCGTTTATAAGGACGCGTGGTCGTTGTCGAATTGTCTCTGGACTGGAGATAAAAAGTTGATATGTGTACGTTCCAGTGCGAGGGGACGCAGATAAAAAGAACCCCGAGGAACGTCTTCCCGTGACCGTTGCACGCTTCGTGTACCGCGATCTTAAATTGGTTTTACAAATTTATCACCTTGACCCGGCCCTCTACCCGATCCTTCCTACTTGTTGCTACCCATTGGATTTCCTAGGAAAGGGTAATTTTCTATCAGGTTTGGTTCGCGAGATAGGAAACAGCCGGATTTACGATGCGATCACTGATATCGTTGTATCTGTAGCTACACGTAGATCTTTGGAAACTAGTTTGAATGCGCGACAGTGTCGTGGATGAACGTAATTTATTCGAGCAAGAATAATTGAGAATAAAAGAAAAAAACAGCCGCTTGATACGGCTTGTATAATTTCCTGGCATATCTTTTTCACGTGATACGATGATATGAAATATTTGAAGGATGTCTTCATCGGTTATGCGAGATGGTTCGTCGCGGATTTGTTAGGCGGGGCTCGTTTATAGGAGATTTGCTCGGTCGATCGGTTTCGAGATTAATAAAGTCATTCTGTAACTGGTTCCGCGTCAGATTGATGTCGATCTGACATCGAGATCCTTGTTGGCGGGCGAAAAGGAGGGCACGATGAGCCTCGAGCCAAATTCGGCGACACATCGATTTCGCCGGATGTGAAAAAAGAGAGTATCGAGAGGACACGGTGTCGCGAGGTGAGTGGAGGATACGTACAGTGTGATTGGAACGGTTGATCGGATGGTTGGTCGAGACCATCGCATCGGTTCAAAATTCAACGGGACATAAATATCGTTCGAGTGGCGCGATGTCGAAGCTTTGCACGGAAGCGACCGAATCATCTTCCATCCGTTTTACGGAAAGTTCTCGATTTCGCCGGCGTTCTTGACACGTGAAGCGATCATCTTTAACGCGATAGCAAATTTGATGGTACGTCCAGATCGGAAAATATTCGACGTCGCAAAGTTCTCGCGGTCAAGAAGAAGAAACGAGGAGAAAATCGAGATGGCACGGATTCCCGTGTAGCGGTGCGAACATGAGAAAAAGGACTAACAAGCGGTCAGACGAAGCGGGCATAAATACTGTCCACGCCCAACTGGCGAATTCGCAGCCTTGCTGAGAATTCTCTCCTTCCATCGCGACTTTCTTTCCACGGGAGAAGACCCGTCGTCCACCACTACCAGTACCGTGTTCGACCACCGCCACCTTCCTCGTCGTCGTATCGCCATCACCGATGTCCACCGGTGTCTACCACCACTACTGGTGTGCCGATCGTCATCGCCACCATCGCGGGCCAGAGCAATCGCCATTGCGGCGAAAACTAAATAAAACGAAAGGAAAACGATGCCGCGCTGGACTGACGTCGATGAACAGTGCCGAGGGACGGGGGAAAAGAGAAAGGTCCTCCATATGAAAGAGAAAAATCGAAAGAAAGGGAAAGAGAAAGGGAAAGAATATACGTAGGGAGGAAAGAGATCGAAAGAGGTGGAGAGGGAAGAATTCTACGGCGGTTGGGGACGAGCGCTCCTTCCGTTGGCGTGGTCCTATTGAAAGGCGAAGGTAAATTTACAACTCGGGTGGGAAGGGTGAAAATTTACTACTGGTCGTGGATGCTCGTCTACGGGCCCGCGAACCGAGCCACGGACGGTAAAACTTCGCCGAAAATCGAATAATGACGCTCCTCGGACGCGGCGAGAAACAGCTCCGTTTGTATTAAGTGAATAAATAACCGTTCGCGCGGCCGAACCCTTCGTCGGCGATAGAACCGCCAGTCCATGGCGCGCCATGCCACGGGGGGAAGAAATTTATTTAAATTTTTACTACCCTATAAATAAGGGCTCCGGTATTGTACGGTCGTTACTGTACGATCGGCGCCGGAGATCGACGTGCGATCCATACGCGCGGCAGCTAAATCGCGAATCCACGGATTCACGTATGAAACGAGGATTATGACGTTCCGCTTAAGACTACAACCATACGCATAGATTTTCTTACATGGTATAGTAAGTTTCAGACGATTTTCACTGCGAGTCTTATGAATGACTTCGATGCAAACATCCAAGAACCTTAATAGCGTCGCGATAATAATAGTTATGTCTCGTTATCTTATACAGTATCGAGGGAATTTCATAGCTATGGTTATCCTTGCTACCACGGTATAAGGAAATCGTAAACGTTCTTACATAGCCGTGGCAATAGTCGAATGATTTAGTTACTTTTCTACTATGTTAAAGACTAATCTAAACGTCGATAGTGAATTTATCGAGAGGCATGCTGGTTAGGGTTAGGTTTATAGATTTATCGACTCGAAGTCGCGCATAGATTATAATTTTTAATAAATCCGGTCTACGAAACTTGCCTTAACTCACGCGTCGCTGTTTGTCTTCCAGCTTAATTATATTTTAATCGTCGCATTGGACTCGACAATGGCTGTTTAAGAAATTGCGCCACTCGCGTGAATTCGACGTGAAAAACGGTCGTTCGGATTAGACGGCCGGATATTTTTCTACTTTTAAAATCACTAGCTGATCGGTATCGAGAATACATCCGATACGAAGGGGCGCATACAGCATCGATTACCTAATTGGGTAAAAGTTAAACGCGAGTGGAAAGATCACGCGATGTCCCGGAGATCTTAACGATCGAGTCGCTAACGAGATAGGCCAGTTCTAGGTAGTGGCGCGTTAACGATGGGCCCCCACCGTCCGAAATATTTTATATCCGAGATACCTTGGCGCAGCGGATCCACCATTAATTTCCAAGGCACCGTCGTTTCGCGCCTAATAAATGTTCCCTTGAAAGAGTTTTGGGATCGTCAACGTGCAGTCGATTCGATAATTTACTATTTTAGCCGCCGTAAATAAGCGCATCAGTTCGCGTTTATAGGAGGCAACCCAGAGTGGATGCTCGCGGCGCTCGAAAGGATTATTGTAAAATAACCTGGAATAAAAGTTAGAACGAGGCGCCATCCGATTATGTCGGTCTCTTTTGTGCCATTTTCCTCGTCGTCGCCTTCTTTCGTTACGTTTTCGTCATTTTTCCTTTCCTCTTTCCTCCTCTTTCTTACGTAGAAACAAAATGTTCGAGACAACGTAAAAGATGACCCGACGATACCATCTTCGTTACAGCAGTTAACGATGAAAATGGTAATAAAATGTGCGCTAGGTTCTTTCGTGATTTCGCGACGGGTTTATAGGTAGGTCGATCGTAAAATATAAAGCTAGCGGAGCAACAATAGCTTTAATACAATTAATTAATTAATAACAATAACTTTCGATCTAGATTTCGTAGTTTCGTCTGATGATGTACGCGGTGATTTCTGACGCTCTAATTAATATCGATTTAATAGTCTTTATAGCGTTAAATTTATGTTAACGATCGATGATCGCGGGTGGAACAGATTGATATCAAGCGCAAGTCGAATACGATTATTCAGAAAATTGGTTCCAATAAAATGAGTCTGAAGTTTTAGCTTTTCAAATCTATGAAACTCCTGCTCTTTATGGACACAATCGTTATTCCTGTATCGTTGGTAATCAATTCTAATGCACGCAATAAATCAAATAATGCCTTGTATCTTGACTCTACCTTCTATCAAATATTTGCAAACCGTTATTCGAAGGGATATAACAGTATTACTGGCTCTAACTTTATTATCCTTTAATTATGTCGCCCACAACGACGATCGTAAATTTGAAGTTGCAGATCTGGTCGCACTTGAATAAATGTTTAACAAGTAAATCTGGCCATACTGGTTTCTGAAAACCACTTAATAAATGAATTACATTGCCGTTCGGTGTTCATTTATTTCTCGTTTAATCTTTACGAGCTTTGGCGAGGGTTCACCTGAAATAGTTGAGTTGTTATCGGCGGGGAACGCGGTTCGCTGATTTCTTGATATGTAGATTATCATGAAAATGGGGAAACTAGTTATCCTCGGATGTTGAACTCGGTAACAAAGTTTCTTGCGAGACGCGATGCTCGTCGACTTTCATAAGTATCCGCCGCCCGTAACGTAGCGGTCTTCAGGCGGTAATGTAGTTGGCATCTTTGCCACCAATGGGATAGCGGCATCTGATATGTGCTCCGATCTGAAAAAAGTATTCTTTTTACTTCACTGAATTTTTGTAACATTACAGTTACAATTCTACTGACATTTATTCTTGTTACTCTTGCAAAAATAATGTACTTTTATTTCATCATGTAACGTCGTGTCAGTTGCATTATTCAGCATTAAATTATAAATTATGCGAGAACTACTATGTGAAACAAATTTTCTTATATAATAAAACGTAAAATAAATTTAAAGATTATATATTCACAATGTTTACTTAAATTTGTTTTATTCAATTTTTCATCCATATCAAACGCCATAGCGCAAACCACGTGACGCGTTTGAATATGCGTGCGTATCGACACTATCGATAGTTACTAGTCGATGTTGCGTTCGATTGAATTTCGATAATCTAAATTTCAACGCAGTTTGGAATACGTGACGGTTGCGTGCGTTTGCTTTTCGTTCAGATCCTTTAAAATAATTGGATATTGCGTGTCAGTTTAGTTTGTTCGGAAGTAATTTCGATATTTACGTAAGATATAATATTAGAATATTAAAGTAAGATGTTTACATACGTCAGTGTGCCAATGTGTTTCGCATCGAAGAGGAGTATTCGTCGTGTAATATGTATGTATATGAATTTCATCGTACGTTTTAACTAATATTCTTAATAAATTTAGCGTGAAAGTAATGTAGCGTTGTTTGATGTTATAACGAATTTTAAAAGATGTCGATATCCGTGTGATATGTCTTAGGTATACAATTATAAATTAACCAACAATTGTAAATAATTATTCTCGTCTTATTCTAAGATTTTAAGTGTCGTCATGAATTGACAAATGGCGTCTAAGTTTGCATTACATTTTCAATAAGCTGCATGTATCTTGATTACAAATATTTTAAGCGGGTTTGGTAAATTTTTGTTGAGATATTTTATCGAACCAAGTATTCTATATGTCTATTATTCATATACATATAGAATATTTCAATTATCTCTTTCACGTTCGTATCTTCATTATTTTCCGTGATATAAATATACGTATGTTGATGTTGAAATGATTTTAATTTTTTTTATGAAAATCACACAAACGAAATGAAACTAAAATTCTTATTTAAATATTACGAATCGTCGAATTCGAAAAAGAATCGAAAGAGACGCGTTGAATCGAGGTATACCGAGTTACCATCTCCCGAAGATAAATCGTTTTGAAAGCGTCCCTTTCTCTTACAAATCCGATTCGCCATCTCTTCTGAATACCCGACGAGTATCAGCCACTGTTCTCGATTTTATTAGATTTTGACGAGCAGAGGTATTGCAATCGTAATATGGCATAGCGAGATTTCAAGAATTTCTAGTTATTTCTAGAATTTCGTAGAAATTATCTACGAATCCCTCAGCCACAAATTTATTTATCACTTTCGAGTGAAGTTCCAATTATAAATTATGACACAATTTTCTGCGTAATCACAGCGCAATGTTGCAATTTTCATATTATCGTGCGTGCGTCTCCAGAGGGAAAGAAGATGTTTAATCTGAACGCGTCACCCTTAATCCATCAAGCTTTTATGGCGTATCCTATTCAAAGAGAAGGCAATATTCTTAGGTAGAGCAGCATGGCTTATACCGGCGACGACGAATAAAATTTCTGCCGGAACGAAGTATCTTGCGGGGAGAAGAAGTCCAATGTCTTGCGTTGGATCATCGATCACGTCTCTCGCAAGGGAACCCTTTCTGATTTCATACACCACCCACTTGCTCATTTTCAGACAATTTTTCTCCCCTTCTCTTCTACCTTTTCCTCGTGGCCGGTTCTAAGCAACGTTGACATTCGAGCGAAACGGATAACCTAACCGTGATGAACCTTATTATGGATCTCTTCGTTTCACGGCAGAGGCATCGTATCGTTCACAGTCTGCGTTCAATCATGGCGAACGAAAATTCGAGATAATTTTTCCGCCACTTGGCGTTTTCGGAAAGTATCGACGTTTAGAATTCATCGAGCGCGCGTATCTATGTTTTGTTAATTTATTTTTGCGTAACATTTATTTCACATTACGCTTTTACTCGCAAACGATAAAACAGTAGGACACAATGCAAAATTGGTCGCATGATTTGTTCGTCGGAAAATGTAATAATTTTTTACTGTATTGCAGTCACGTACGTAATTTCGTGTAATATATCGAGGATGTTTCGCTTTAAATGTAAATGTTACAGTTTTTAGCGTTTTAGATATTTTCTCCTTTAATTGTTCCCCGTTCTATTCGTTTCCTTTGTGTATGGAACATCCAGAAACTATAGAAACATTGATACTACAAATCTATCGCATCCATTATTCATCGAATCAGTGTATCTTGCGATACTATACAGTATTATCCTTTTAACTCGATAAAACCCGTGGGTAAAGGTAGATAATAGAATTCATGGAAAAGAAGCTGCGTTTCTACTGTTGTTTGTAAACGCAAACAGATATAAGGAGTTAATCACTAAACGTAGTTGGTTACGTTAGATTCGTACGCTTGACGAACCTTTGAACTCGGTGTATCGTATCGGAAGACTCGTGCAACGATGGTAGAGAGACACACGTCGCTCTCGTGATATTTTCATAGTCTCATAAATTTCAATTATCGTACGAATTCAAATACAAGAATCAATCGAGAATTTCTATACTACGTATCGTGGAGCAATCTCCAAACATTCGATTTCATCGAGTTGTATTCTCCGCTATTCTTATCCCTTGCTTTCTCAACCGATATCTGCCTCGTTCCTCGGTGTATTTCATGAAGCAAACAGCAGACAGGAAATAAGATTTATAAGGTCGATTGATATAAAGTCTCTAAACCGGATAACGTGCTTATTTTCCTCGGTTTCGATTGATCACGATGTACCAACGCAATTCCACGTTGGTGTTCGCTGTATTCTTGTTTTCTTCCCGTCGCGAAATAACATTGTCTGTACCGCTATATAGCCATTAAGTTTTTATTTCCTATATGTCGGGTTTTCCGCGGTCGTTGCGTATCTCCAACTACCACGAGTACGTTAAAACCACTACCCCTCTTTTCATCTCTTTCCCCTTTCGCTATCCTTTGTTCGCGTTCTTCGACGCTTTCTCCGAATGGCTAGAGGAAAGGTAGAAAGACAAAGTCGCGTGATGGCATCCTCTACGCTCGGTAAATAAATTGTCTCGATCTTATCAGGAGTAATAGGAGCGCGCACGACACAGATTGGTCGGCGCCGGGCACGCGAATTAAAAGTTACTGTCCTGCCTTGGCGCGCACCTCGCAGAAAAATCCAAACCACAAGGAGAAGCGCGTTTTATGTTGTTTACCATTATACAGCCAATCTATCGTGCACGGTATTTTGTTGGATTTCAAACGGTCTTGCTCTGATTTTACCGCGATGTTAATTATCCCGGACTTTACCGTAGATACGAGATTTTCCTAAGTTTCTTACCTAAAACTAAGTTTGCGAGTTCCAACCTGCGTCATCGTAATTCCAACTTGTTAGACTGGTCGAAGTTCGTAGCCGGATAGACCTTTACGTAGTAAATATCTGTCATCAAGGTCCGATTGCTGATGTAACTGGACAAAGTGTATCTTAACTCCTACCAATCTTGTTTTCGTTTTATATTTAAAACCGGATATTTACGCCGCGAGAAAAATAAACAATCCGTACACATGTAGAAAGCATCCGTTTCTCTCTCTCTCTCTCTCTCTCTCTCTCTCTCTCTCTCTCTATACGTCAATCATCATTTCCTCGCGTTAGACAACGACGCGCTCGTGAAATCTTTTTCCCATAAAGGAAATCGAAGCGGTCGCCTTTTCGATTCGTCGCTCCCGATTTCCTGCGGATATATTTTACCGTTGGAGCTCTTATACAGCAACATAGTCGGTAAATGTCTTACGTGAAAGAAGTACGTTCGCTCGAACCACCAAGCTTTTCTACCCTCTGGTTTATCTTTTTCGTTTCTTTGCCTCCTTTCCGTTTTTCGTTCGTCATTTTCCTAGTCGTCTCAAGAGACGAGGGTCTGCTTCAAAATTTTTTCACGCCTCGTCTCTTTCTCTTTCCTTCTTTGTTTCATTCCGTTTTCATCCACCGCGTTTCTAGGTTCACTCGTGCGAGAACATCTGCTTTCAACATGGGCTAGCCAGTTTTCTCTAACTTCTAGAACCGAGCTACAAAGACGCGTTGACTGAACAAGAGATTAATAGAAGATATACATCTCGTTTATTTCTATCCGATTGATACGATTTTATTGGCCTTCTAAGATTTATCGACACGCTGTTTTGCATATGATTGATTCGCGTCGATTCTCTCGTTTCCTCGACGATACCGTGTCCTCTTTAGCTTCTCTTCCTTCTATCCTGTCCCGCGTTTGTTCCATTATCGGTCCTGATGCTATTGTACCGTTCTGTCGCAGAAGCGAATATTGGCTACGAAATAGTAAGACGTATCCCTTGGATTCTATCTCCCTTTCCATACTATCACCTCGACACGATATTTTTCAAAGCATCCCGCGAGAAAATGGAACCTGCTTATTGAATCCTCTTCTCGCATCCTCGTATCGTAGTTGATGAAAATGTAGAAGATCGTATAGTCGAAGATTGACGTATTACGATTCGTAGAATTTGATGTTTCTCGAACGACTGGTTTTTAGAAAAGTCTGAAATATTGGTTGAATGGTTTTTAACTTATTTCATTTATTTGTTTATTTATTAAACCTTCAACAGAGGGGTTTGAGAAACTTTAATTTCGTCGTTTAGTGGCCCACGGGAATAAGCAAAAAAGGCTTTCATTAGTAGAGGGAGATATTTTTTCTGGAAATTCTCGAGTGCTGGTCGCAAAAGCTCAAGGTTCGAACGCTCCGTTCTCGAAAACTTAATTTTGAGAATTTAAGGTCGTATAACTCTGATTTCGAAAGTTCGAAACATAAAAGCTTTTACCTAGGAAATTGAAGCAAAAGGAAAGTTGTTCTAAGACAAACCGATAAGAGAGGAATCGAGTAAAACGTTCTATTACTTTATGTCGCCTACGATCCGATATCGTCGATTTATTACCGACGAAACTTGATGCAAATTACAGTAAAAAATGGCTAATTAGAAACGAAAGAACTCAGAGTCGCGATGATTAATTTCAGCGAAATGTAAATGTTCGTTCTTTTCTGTTTCAGGTGAGTTGGTAAAACAATCATATTTGTCATCCATGAATTTTTCCGGGACTAATGGAAACTCTTGCGGTAAGACCTCTCCTTGATTTACGAGCTCGGGATATGAATGTGCAGGTGGGAGGTTCGGTAGAAGTGTCGGGTGTGAGTTATTAGCTGAAAAATATGTTTTCGCGGAAACTTCGGATTAAATTGACAAAGGGGCCAAGTTTTCAGCGTTGCGAATTCCGCCGGCCCAAAGACGTGATTTATATTCGCATTAAGAGATTTTAAAAAAGGCTTCGACGGATTTTCAGCAAATTTGTCGACTACGATCGAATTCGATCTCCTCTTCATAATACCGTCAAATCAAACCATTTCATCCTCGTGTTTGCTCGTTTAGAAATAGCAGCTAAATTTTTATATTTGTGCACCGTTATATTTCGTTATGATGCACTATACATTCGTTATAAAGATTCTATCGCGTTTAATCTGTCGCATTGAAACTTATTAATTCTTTATTACTTAACAAAGCTAATCAACGCGATAAACGTTGAAACGTAGATATACGCGAATAACGGCATATCCTAGTTTCAGTGGCATACGCGTTATAGACGCTTTAATTTCGGATTCTCCGAGAAATTCATATCCCGAGTTAAACGACCATCCAGAAAGTACTCACCGACGGTCTTTCTCCAGACGTTATTTTTGTTTTTACTGGCCTCTTATTCGTCCTTTCTCCTCTTGTAAATAACTACGATTAATCCCGCATTGATATGCCGAATTCTATTATAATCGTATTAGATTAAACGGGAAGTTGTAGTAGTAGTGTGTACGCACGATGGTCGCTAACGAGTGCTACACCTGCAAGACTAGCTTCTCTACCTTAAACACAAATTGAATATCTTCCGCTCTGGTTTTACCGGACAAATTAAATCGTATCTTTCCCCGGTGGAAAATTTAACGACGAAATTAATTTGGTCCCCTTTCGTGGCACCATCCTGGGCCCTGGAGGTGGTGGTTGCAGCCTTCCACTAACGTCAGTCATATTTAATTGTGCGTTTAACGTACAGTCAGTGTCGCTAATTATCCGCGTATTGTCAAGAGGCTAGGTCAGTCGAAACCGTACAAATGTTTATCTTTAATTGTCAGTGTACACTGGCGTCGCGATATACGAAGAAATAACCGGCCGTTTTCATCCACGCGGTCGTTGACTGTTGAAGTTGCGGTCGCCGGTTGTAAAAGGAGTAAAGGGCGTCGTGGCAGTGGAGTAGGGAATATCTAGGAGACTCTGGGAAACTTTCAGTAGGATGGTAGGACACTAACCTGGTTCGACTAATACTGGTGAGGTTTCGTCTACTTTAACCCAACCTAACTTAGCCTTAGATTAGACCAACGGACCATGTACTTGTTCACTTGCGCACCGTCTTTACCGACACGGTCCTCGACATAACCGTACCTTTCCGGTAGCTGCACTTTATACACGCCGTTCGCTGGGATTGCGAAGCAAAGATACATGAAAACTTTCCTTCAAGGAATTTATCCTCGTGTTACTCGCACAGTCCCTACTTCCTCCTCGATTCTTCCTCCTTTCTTTCACCGTATCCGCCTCTGTTTTCGAGGATTTTTTGTCATTTATCAAATAATAATCCTGGAAGAGAACGTCGATCGGAACTACCGTTTTATAAACTAGTTTAGCCTCAAATAGATTTTCGAGTATATCGTAACGCATGACGATATTTGCGCACGAACGTTCTGTTCAGTGCTCATTGTAATTTCAACTCTATGTTCGGAAGTACGTTCGAAAGTATATTCACGAGCGAAATCGTTGGTCGTTTAATTTTTATTATTTCGGATCCGTGATTGCTCGGTACTGAAATTAATTTCCACTCGTCTATATTCGTGTTGTTGTTGATGGACTCAGCGGTCCACCCTTAGGCTCGAGGAGTACATAACGTTCGTTTGACGGACGCAGGATCTGTAGCGAATCCGACTGTGTGTACTTAAGGAATCGACGCCAAACATAATTACAGGTTTCGCTCGTTTGCTTCTGACAAACACACCTCTCTAGCTAATACGGTCAAATACATTCCTGTGTTTCCCTCCAAGTTCGGAACTTGATCGCCGGTAGCACGCAGCCGCGACTATCGTTAAATCGCTCTCGTATCGTTTTACTCCTATATCGGAATTTCTACGGGTCATTTACGAATTAACATAACGTACGGCACTGGAATAGTTGGTTTTACGGTTTCCTTGAAAACTTCCTACGGGGAAGTTCGAACTTCTCGAGCTCCGGTGTACTTGACGTAGTTTCTCGTTAATTCTGCTTCACGCATGGCCATGAAAGCGAAGAAAACAGGCCAGGTTTGGCTTGACACGCGTAAATCTCGCGCAGGTTAGTTAGCGTACGATATTTACGTTGAACCAGTAGATTTGCAGAATTCTCTTCGGAGACAGCCGCATAATTAGGTCCTGGGAGGACAGTTCCAGAAAGTCGCGTAACTTTGTAACAGAATTAAGCTACCATATCTCATTCTATCTTTCCGCATACTCCCCCGTTCGTTCATCCGGTTAGGTTTAAACCCCTTTCTCCCTTGTAGAATCGCATGGTCCCGCGTGATGTGATGTGGCGTTTCTACTACATCCGGACCGGCATATTAAATTCCTCCAAGTTTCTTCTCATTTGACACGTTAGCACCTCGTATCTTTATGGCCTGTAGTTGCGTTTCCTACGATTCGCGTTCCTATCTTCCTTCATCTTCCTCTCTCTCTCTCTCTTTCTTTCTCGTTTACCTTCTCGATTCATAACCCTCCTTCGTTGTTCTACGAACTGTGACCTTCGAGCACGTGCTTGACTTGAGCGCAATTTAATATGGTATAAGTTTGTGTAAGGAGTCAGGATGGAAACACAAGTTGCCGCGCCTAATCAAGCCTCGCTTTAACCCCGAGAACCGCTCCCCAGAGATGTTGGAAACTACTTGTATAACTAATAACCGCGGTGGATTTCCAATCTGAAACTTGGCACGCGAAGAGTGCTGGACCTGCAAATACACTTGGCTTTTCCAATAACCGATGACGAGTATCAATTTTCTGGAAACATCGATTACGAGAAAATCGTTACCGTGTTCTTGATTAATTCAAGTAATTTTCCTTTATCGTCGTTATTACTATTATTATGACTTTTATTGCGAAACACCAGCAACAGTTTCGCGTTCAGAGGATGACATCCTTTTGCTGAGACATCGATAGTCTTCGTCTGATGTAATTAATGTCCACTCGACTTCACGGTCGTTAGGAAGTTTAACGCGAAATTATGGAGAATCCAATCGTGGCTGAGTTTCCTCGTCGACAGTGGTGTATATATACATACCTTATCTGTGATATTTACTCCATAAATCTGACTTAATTAAAGTCGTACCTCGATATCTCGCGATTCAGACACCGGCAACAACGTTACCGTCTCGCATTCTACGTAATCAAGTGCATAGAACAAACTTGATAGAACGCTCTTTGATTAGAGAGTTTGCGAGCAGTCGTTCCGCTTTATCTGTCACGCGGGGATAGCGAGGAAGCGAATCCTCGAGAGCCGCGCGTGAGACTTTCGTTAAACTTATTTGCGCTACCTTTCTGTTCAATGGATTATTGATTTACAGCGTCTCGGTTCTAAAGTGTTTGATTCGTTGCGCGGAAATCGTGGTACTCTTGCTATTTCTCCATCTTCCCTTGATCGAAAACCATATACCATTCAAAAGCGCACGATTACGTCTATAACGTCTATAACATGGGGTGAAAATCGTAATATACTCGGTAAGGAATTGATTCCATGTTAGCCACGGCAAGGAAATTTCATATTAAATTTTTTATTCATTTTTTTTTACGAAGAATCAGCCATTTCGTTTCCTACGCTATATACATGTGCGGCTCAATAGGATATATACGGTTCTCAGCTATTTTCCTTTTTTATCGTTCAATATATTGACTGGACAATTTGTACGAGTTTCGCGACGTGGATCGTTCCGTGGCGCATTAAAAGTGCAACGGATAAGTGTCGTGGTATTCGGTTAAAAGTTTCACAGGAACTGGTTGTACGAAAGGGTAATATATTTCGGTTGCGATTTATGACTTCCGACAAATTTAAACGCACTTCATACTTCTCCGCCGATAGGTATCGATTTCTGGGCGCATGGCTGCTGCCACGACTTCGATATAATCGCGTTATTCCGGAAGCAATGTCGTCGTGTGCTCCTCCCGGCTCTTCGTTTTCCGTATTTGTCTTGTCTTCCGTTCTGCTCACAAAAGAGAGCAACCGACGACAGAGAACTGAATATCCTTGCTGCTAGCGAGGCGTGCGAGGCAGAGACGGAGAAATGGTCGGATAGAGAGGCAGAGAAGATCAAGGACGAACGTCTATGTGAAATACAGCGTGCGAGACCGCCAGGCAAAGAGTAGTGACGAAGAAAGGGAGGGAGAAAGGAGGCAATGGAATTTGATATCGTGCGCAGGACCAGGAAAATAAAGTGGAAAAATTCCATCTGGTCAGACGTATCAACCTTCTATGTCCTTCTGGCGGAAAGAAGAGAAAGTAGGATGAAGGTACACGAGGACAACTCGGCCAGACACTCAATACACCCTTGCTCGATTCGCGGGAAAAGCACTGCTGCAATACCGGGGGATGAAGATTCATAGCGCCGACCAAGAAATTTATTACATTTTCGGTGTATAGCCGGGTGTAAAGAATTCGAACGATCCAACGTTTTGGTTTCTTTTACCCTTACCTTGCATCCAAGAGACAAGTTTTGTCTTTTGCACGAATAATCTTTTTCGCAAGGTTTGCGGTCCAGAAAAGTGAACAAGAATTGATTACAACGGAAAAACTGTTCTTCGAAGGTATCCATTCTTCATCGAGATTCTATCACGTGTACTTCTCTCAGTTATATCTACGAATGACTACGAGACTCGTTTTATCCTAAACAGTCTTAAATATTTGTTAAAAAATCTACTTAATCTCTTATCATAATCGATCGATCTTTTCAAATTCGAAGACGAATCTCGAGGTATTTTTATCCAACTCCTACGATATTTAGAAGGTTTAGACGTCGTTGATTTCGCTGTGCCCTCATCGTGTTTCCTTTCGTCGTTCTTTCGTCTCACGACTCGTTAACTTTCGCGACAGCAAAAAGCGTTGAACGACGAAACTGGCTGGTACAGCCCGGACTGGTTGGCGACGAACCTCTGGTCCGGGTGTTGGCAAGCGTCGCGACGCGTCTCGTCGCGTCGTTCATGTTCACCGTTTTCGTGTACCATCCCTCTGTCCATTCGTTTGCGAAAGTGGAGGACGTCGGGCCTGGCGAAATTAAAAACATTTACTTCCACGAAAGAAACACGAGAGGCGAGGGTCGCCGCTCTCATAAGCCGGTGACACATCTTGCAGCCAAGGGAAGGAGTAGGATGAGCGGAAAGCTCGTGAAACAGGCCGGAGCAATGGAGGGGGTAAGTGGAAACCTCCTACTCACTTTCGAGATGTACACAGGCTCGTGCCAACGTCGGGCAAAAGGAAGCAAGGGGGATGAGGAAGGATGAGAGAAAGGACAAGTCGGGAATACCAGACAACTACGACGGTGAGAATTAATTTGAGATATTGCGCTTACCTGGAGAATTGGATCTGGATATCGGGGATTTTGAACGTGTTTGTGAGATCATTTATATCCCGTGCAACGAACGTCTCAATCGATACGAGATACAAAGGAAAAATTTCTAAATAGTCAGAAGTCTCTTCTCACGAATGCTACTTTAAATTCGTACGATTGTCGGAACGTTGGTGACGATAGATATTAGAAGCGTCAATTCGTGTTTAATGCCACTCGTTCATAAAAAAGATACGTACTTTCATCGAACTTTAAATTCGCACGATCGGAAAGCGAATGAATTTCGTTGCTGTTATCGAGGACTAAAACGATCGTTTCCACCAACTCAAAGAGTCTTGCTTCTCGAGAAGCGGTTAGTTGCAGAATCGAACGAAACTTTACGCCGTTGCTCGTGATTCTCCGTTAATCGGAGTCTCTCGTCAAAGCTGGAACAGCATCGAATCCAATTTCTGAGTGGCGACGAGCACCGTGATACAGTCCACGTGACGTGAAACGGGGATAGCGCTGGCTAGAGGAAGCTCGGTGATGGAGGCTGCGTAAGCAGATTACGCAACTGTGTAATTGAATGGGCACTCTAAATACCCTGGCCGCTAATTAAGAAGGCGATCAATCGATTATCCCAGCCGGCATCGATACACGTTCCTCCTTCCACCTGGCCCTCCTGATCCGCTCTTCTAGCAATGTAGCCGTGACGCCGACCAGAGATTCGTAACATGGTTGGCTGTTACCGGAGGGGGTTTAACCCTCCTCCACACCCCCTGCTGCGCCACTTGCCACCCCTGCTAAGTCTGTTATCAGCAAACCCCAGCCTCATCGGAGACTGGTGTTCGGCTAACTGCCGATTATTGCCGGCGGCATAACCTTCGATTAAAATCAAAGCCCGCCTAGCTCGTTTAACGGTCTCTTTAGGTTTCCCAATAAACGAGCTGCACAAGAGACGTATACTTCCATCTCGTTTCCCTTTACGTTTCGTCGATAGAAAGAAATTTCTATGTTGTCCGATTTCTTTCTTATCCAGCAAGTGTCATAGATAAGGTAGAGGGCGCGATAATAGGTATCCGTTTGAATTTTTCGAAATGATCGACGGTGGAAGATTGTTAACGAAGTCGGTGAACGGTGGTTATTCGTGCCATGCTTGATAATATCTGAAATATTGAAGCGTTAAGTTGAACGGTTAGCATTTTTCATAGAAGATTATGCTTGAAGGTGAATCGTTGATCCTGGCGACGCGGTGTGGAGGAGGGCGAGCTTTCGAGGGATTTAAGAGCCGGATGATAAATATTAAAATAACAATTTGAATTCCACTTTCGTTCAAGCTCTGTCGGAATCCCATAGCACCGGAAGAAGGTTTTGCAAGAAGGAAGGAAGGAAGGAGGTAAACTCTAGAGCGTGCAGATACTGTAGATTCATGCAATAATCATTCTGCGTGCTTAGTCTACGCTTTGGCGCGGTCCATTATCTTTTTTACCGCTTTGTGATACCGCTCTGCATCGTGAGACGTTCTTCGCGTCGAGAATCAAGGACAACGCGAATTTCATTGGGTTAAACGTATATTTTTTGCGTTTCGTGAATCGAACACGTGGAAGATAGATAGACCGATGTTTCGATAGAATCTTCAATTCTACCGCGCAGGAGAAGAACCGTACAAGGTTGGACGTTCGAACGGGTAAATTCGAGCTATGATTGGAGACACGGCGATAGAGAAGATCGGTGTATCTATGAATTCGCTGTTCTATTACACGAAATCGATCAGTCAGCGCGCCAAAGTTGCCGAGCATAGTTGTAGATTCGAATACGAATCTCTTTCTCCTATCCCGTCTATGTAGGCTATATCGTAGATACATTCTTGTATTTGATGCGCATCATTGCTCGCTTTGAGCCATTATTGTACGAACATGTGGTACGCGAAAGTCCATTCAAAACTAACCTGACGAGCAACCTAATATCGAAAGTGATCGTTCGCTTCTAAATTCGGAATTTCCATCATCGAAATTACCTTCCGTTTATACGAGTGAAATCGCGTTTAATCTGTAATTTCGTCCAACCGTGAACGTTGATGATAAGTAAATTCGAGCCATAAATTTCGCGACGCGAAAAATCATGAAACTTTGGTTATTTTGCTGAGAGGAGGGGGAGACCAAAGCACGAAAATTGATATAAATTTTACTGAAAGTCTAAGCGGTTGCTTAGACGCTTGGATATTAGTGTATCCCGAGAGGGTGGCGAAGATAGAAGGACGTTGCGGAGGTTTTCAAGGGTTGTAGAGGCCGAGGGGGAGGAGATGGTTGGTCGGGCATTCGCGACAAAGGCTAATTGCAAAGCACGGGAGAACCGCGTCGCAAACGGGAACAAGCCCATATTACGTCGGAACACACAACCAGCCATCGTTACCCCATGTCCCTTCTCTTTATCTCTCTCTTGTAGTAGCTTTTGACGTCTTTCTCGCGCGTTTCCCCTCTGTCGATCCTTGCTTTCTACCTTCGCCAGCCCCGTGACTCGGCTCTTTCATGTAACACGTTACCTGCATGCACTGACCGGATACGGTGACATCGAGGACGAGCTCGAGGTCAGGTGACACCTCGAACTATGCGTATGCCGTAGAGGAACGATCTACTAGTATGGTCGACCATGGCTGAACTATGGTCCATCAGCTCGCTAACTCGGGCTTGGTATGATACACGCGCAAAGCATCTCTACAGAGTGGTGCGACCAGGTAAACCTCGACCTCTAGACCGCATCGCATACAATTCCCTCTACCCCTACCGACGGACCCTTTCACAGTGAATTCAACCTTCGACCGTATCCAACCTTCCTCTTCCCGTGTCCTCTGTCCGTCTCTCTTTCTCTCCGTCTTTATCATCGACGCTTTCCTCGCCCCTCTGTGTTATGTATCGTTCTATGCTCGGTCACGTGTGTCCGTATTCACGCTTGTACACGCGTCGTTGTGTGTACAGAAGCTCTTTCGGTCGACGATGACAGGCAGTAGTGTGCTCCCTCTCTCTCTCTCTCTCCCTGTGGACCGGTACAAAGGTGCTAATTGACAATATCGCGAGAATGCACGAAAATTGGCCGGAACAACGTTTAACGACGTTAGAAAATTCGTTAACGCCAGGCAAAAATGATCGATCATAAGCGACCGGTGCCTTTCGGTGTCGCGCCACATCGCGTCGCGTTTCATGCACTTTGCTACCCCGTGAAATTTCGCGCCGCGTCGATGCACGCGACTAATTCGATCACAATGGAAGCTTTAAACGGAACTTAATCGAATTGAACTAAATGAAGGTTATTTAGTTGGAATATCGTGTCTGGCACGTGAAATTGATACGAACGCTTGGTACGGCAGGCAATTAGGATGGAACGACGTTCCTTTCTCCTATACATCCGCCGGCCAGGGAGAAGACAAGAGAAATCTTCGGATCGAGCTTCCTAAGGCATTTGACGATTATGGATCGCCGCTCGTAATTGAATGGATAATTGAAGCGATCCTTATCAAAGCTACGAACGTTATGGAGCACGGACACGGCAAACACGAGCTCGTTTCGCTGCAACTCCGTCGACCGGGCTCTTTCACCTTCTCTTTGAATGCGCCAAGAACATTCTATGGATTGGTAAACCAACCGCTAATTAATTGGTTAAATATTGATCGAAGAGTAAAATTCCGTGTCCCGAATGAAATTTGCTCGATCGTTCGCGCGAAAGACGATCGCAAGAACGAAACAAATATCCCGTTGCTGAAATATCAATCGATTCGCGAAATACGAGACTGATAACGCGGCGTTACATTTAAGTTTAGAAATAGGATATCGACACTATGAAAATGTCAAACGTTTCGATGGCAACATTGTATTTTTGATACAGGATACGTTTATCGACGTGTTCTCAAATCGATGTCGAGATATAAATGCTCGTACAAACATGGACATAAAAGACGATCAGTGCGAAATTGAATTCCTTTTGCTCTTGGTCCCCCGGTTTGCCCCTGACGGCCATCTTGAAATTCCATGATGTTCCATAGAATCGCAATATCCCGTAGCATCATGACACGGCATTGTGAGCAGAGGGTTGCGAATGACGGCTTTCACGGCTATGGATATCCAACGATGCATTGTATGTACAATTTGTGACGTTGAACAGATTGACGCATTAACCATTGTTAACAAACTTGTTGTTCGTTATTTGTATATACGTATACTAAAAAATTGTTGGAAAATCACATTCGGTATATATTCGACGATAAAATAGTATTCTTTAAATTATTCAATCGATTACTATTAAAATTTTCAATTCGTAGAATCTTCGCGTTTCGATATCAATATCCAATTTCAAAATCGATTATCGTCATCTAGCGAGCCTTATACTTGAAGAAACGCGGATTTTTAGCAAGAGGCAGAGAAGGCTGGAAAAGCGTAAGGTGGGCGAGTTACTTGGCATGCAGGACGAGGATAGTCGGGGCAGGAATTCCGTATGGATTAAGTAACCCCGTGCGCATAAGCCCGGATAGAATCGTGTACACGTACACAGGCTGCACGCTCGAAGCTTTAAGCGTACATTTTTAAACACCGTGCTGCGACTCCGTGAAAAAGCTCGATTTATTCGTCGTTTAACGAAACTTGATTTAGCGCGAGCCACGTCGCCTTTCCTATTCACGTGCACGGATTAAAATCGTCGTAACGATGTTTCCCAGTAATTTCGTCCGCACTGCTGTGTTTTCCATAAAAATGTCGTTCTCAAGGCTGCGTTTAAAACATTTTTACGACTCCAAGTGCAGCTACTACTATCTCTAGATAGTATGGAAAAAGAGACGTATCAAACTGAAACTCAAATTTCAAATTTTGAATGTTAGAATTCAGAGAATATTAAAATCTCAGTGACACAATCGTGTTCCGTATCTCCGTAGGTATATCTATAATTTGCACGTATAATAACGCGAGCAATATATTTGGCAAGGTGCGAGGACGTCAGACAGATGTTGTCAAAATTGTCGGCCTCATTTTGCACGGTGTGTTTTTTCACGCTTTCTATATATCGTGCCTCGTTTTCGACATTTTTTCGCCCGGGATATCCTCTTCCTGTACTATGGAGGCGAATGGAGAAAAGACTGGACGAAGATGCAGGGTGACAACGCAATTTCGCGGTGAAAACACGGCGGGGAACGTATAAAGAGATTGTCTTTCGCTGTAGCCCGCTTAAAAATTTGCCGAGCACGGAATAAAAGTACCCTGGCTGACGTCGAGCGGGTTTACGTTTACGGACGAGTGTGCTAGAATTACCGGAGTCGGATCGACGTTCCCTTATGTTTGCACGCCAACCAACAAGGAGTAACGGCGTCCCTTGTTATGCCGCGCACGAGATAATAAACCTTTCGTCGGGGCAACCATAACCGGTACGTTGTTTCGCGTGGCACGGTTATAAACGTGTCCGCTATTCACGATCCCGTTCGACGAAAGAACGCACCGATAAAGAGCCGTGTTATCGCCCTGTGATTAAATTTTCCTCGACATCGACCGAGTTAAATTCTTGTCAAAATTGTACAGATTTCTCCGTTAATGGCGTCGATACGTTTTACGAGAGGAATGGCTCTACGGAACACGGACCGTGATTCGCAAGGTAGCGAGGAGCACGCGATGGCACCGAGTCGAAAATTTTCGCGAAAGCGAGCGTTCACCAAGCCGCGTTAAATCCAGCCTCGAGGCTCTCTTGTAAATATAATCGATGCTTTCTCGTTCATCCGCTTTCGCGAAAACCGCAAAATAAACGTCGACCAACAAACGAGAAAGGCAAAGAGTAGCGGAGCTACGAGAAGACACGCCATGCTCATAGCAGCGGCAATCTTTTTGAACGTATCGGCTTTGCTTTACGTATATTTCGCATACGCTGGCTCGTACATTTTCCTATTTTACACCGCTGCTCTGTTTTAGCCAGCGGACGAGCTTTACGAACTGGTTACACGTATATTCGCTGGGAAGCGACGTTTCACTTTGCGGCTTCACTTTTCACGTTAGTTGGCTGGAAAATTTCCGAAATGGATAACACAACGATGAGATTCGAGGCTCGAGAGAAGTAACAGTTTTATTTAAACAGATGGTTAACTTTCCTCGCAAGAAGTCAAAGCGACTGCTTTCATGGTTACAAATGAAATCTATTGACGCACCAACTTCTCAATTGATATTATGCGCGGGGGAGGTCGAGCATCGTCGCGATCACTTTTCAACTCCGATTGTTTGCCACCGATTAGTCGATGCGTCGCGATTCTAAGCCGATTCTTTGCCAACTTGCGAACTTTCAAGGATATTCGCATTGTTTACCGTTTCAGAGTTTCCCTCGCCGTCGAAGTCGCGTCGATCGGTTTAATTGAAAAGTAACAGGCTGCTTTTCACCGATAGGGGGTTTCACAGATAAAGGCTATATTTTATAGCTTAAGTTCCGGTGGACGGTATAATTAAAACGGAGCCCGAAATAATCGGCGTATCAACACTGTAACCAATTTCTCTTCGTCAGGTTTTCTGATGCCACCGATTAAATTCCCGAGTCGAGTTCCGAGAAAATTACCGAGTCTTCCTCGTCTATTTCGGTCGTTCGTTAACGACGTTGTTAGCAAGTGGAAATTGTCTTATCGTTAATGATTTCGCGAGCGAATTAAAAGTAGGAGAATATCGACCGCTGCGCCAATTCAAACACCTCTCTGCCTATAGTTGGAATTCACGAAGGGACATTGATTTATGTTCGACTCTGTGCGACATGACACCATGAAAAATTAACGCGTCCATGAATGTACAAACGGAATTTCGAATCTCGCTGAGAGATCGCAACATTTGACATCGACCATGCGTCCCGATGTATGCGATGCATTTTGCAGCGCGCTCAACAGCGGCCCGTGGAATGTTCGCTAATCGCGTAGAACGACATCGATCGAATTAATCTGTTTCGCGTTTATTAATAATGTCGCAACGCACGACGCGCTCGTCCAACTCGAAATAAACCGGTCACGTTCGGTGCGGTGCGGCGTCGTCGGAGTCACGTCGTGCCTGATAGGAAACGATTCTGGGGGTAACATCGAGCGATCGACATTTCGCTGCTGCCTACGGCCATTAATTAACACATCGCGACTGGCTGATTAACATATTATCGCGGCAAGACAGCCGTTGGTGTCGGAAGCAAAGCCGTCTTGGTTGTAAGCACGGAAGCGGTGAGATTGCGTTGCCTGGGAGTAGAAGGTGAAGGTGGAGGTGGAGAATGAAGGGGGAGGAGTAGAGGTGGAAGGAATGGTACGAGAAAGCAAAGGAAAGGAGGAAGTAGGAGACTGAATGCTGAGATTCAGCCTTTCAGAAACGAACAATAATGGCATGGTGGTGGTGGGGATAAGGGTGGCAGGGAAATGGCAGGGATGGCGGAGCCAGCGCTGGAGAATCCCTCCAGGCACGTTCGACTATTAACCCCGCCGAGATTCGGAAACGCTCGGCGACTGAAACCACCGTCTCTACATCCAACCCCTTCTAGGACGTTTGAACGAGACTTCTACCCAGCCGCAGTGTCACCGTAACAAGGGTGAACTCAATCCTCGAACAGGCAGAAACTACCGGGGGACCCTGAATCAGTCTTCTCCGCCTTCATCTCGCCCGTTTCGTTCCATCTCTATTTTTCTGACCCCAGCGAGTTGGCATGATTAAAACAAAATCGTCATCGTTGCCTTCGTCACGGCTACGATTTTCAGGCAACGATGGTCTAGTGATTTACGAACGAAACGCAGTCGAGCACGTAGCAGCGTCTGGAACGTCTAGATCGCCTCGGTCTCCTTTGTCCCTGAACAGAAGCATCGACTGTTGTTCGATAACGTCACCGGCAATGGTAAAGGCGTTCGAGTATACGGGTTTCGAGATTAAAGAAGAGACATTGTGATCTCGAAGCAACGCGTTTGAAAGTTTCATAAGTCGTCGCTTAGACGAGAGAAAAAGAGTTGCTTCCGGTTAGCGAGCGAGATCGATCAAACAAACCACCGGAACAGGATCTCGTTAAGGATAGAATCGTCGAAACGATTTTTCAGCGTAACAACTCACTCGACTGCTTGCTACGATTTTAAACCGGAGCCTATCGTTCTAAGAGTGCTGAAGTTTCCCAGATGTAGATAGTAAATAATTAGACGCCAGGATAAATAAATTACTCTAATGGATTCGTGGCATGTACCGTCGACGGAAGATCGGGCACATGATTTCTAAGACGTTTTATTAATGATCGCCGGATGTCGTATCATTGTATATTCATTTCTGCGTCCATTCTATCGCGTCTTCTCCATGGAGTTAGATAAAAGTGGGAAACGCCGCGAAACAATCTGTTATCAAGCGCAGCGATACCACCGCGAAATATATCTTTACGACATAAATAGCCACGTGTACCTCCCTTCCATGCATAAATCACTCCGTGACGGTTTCAAGACTGATTCGTGAATAATTGTCGTATTTTTGAGAGACTTATATCTCGGTGATATTTCAAAAATCTCTTTATCACGCTGTTGTGTCGCGTCGCCGCAAGTGCTATTCCTTTCGTACACGCGTGCACTGGTCAATATTCAAACGTTTTCCGTATATAACAATGCGGACGTTTTTATGCAGCAGTGATATCTGCAGTGACCTAGAAAGATATCGAATGATACACGTTTTCGTACGATATCGAAAGTCATTGGAAATTTATGCATCGACTATGTGTGAAATCCCCGTTATCGTGTACGATCGAATACAGCCACGACGTTGATTGAGAAATCGTATGAGCGAATAGTAAATAACGAGACCACGAACTCTACGCAGTTCTGATAGAGGTTCGTATTCGTAAGATCATGTTGCAGACTCAATGGGCGCCATTGGCGATACCCATATTTCAGACTTAGCGTATTATCGGGGTATTACGTGTACAAGCATGTTACTGCTATCTACAGGTACCTACATATGGATATTTACGGGTATGTGTGTCCCTAAATGAGGTTCGTATTCCCATTATCCCTAGGCGAAGTTCGAAAGTTCAGCAATACGTAAGGAAGGGTTTTATCCTAATTCCAATTTCCATTTGCAAATAACTCACAACGAAAGATCGTAATTCACATATAGCATTCTTTGCGACACTAATTTTTATTGAACAAATTTTAACAATCATATACAGAGAGAATATCGTTGTTCTTAGCAACGTTACTCATTACATTATATATATGTCGTATACAAGTACTAAAAATCTGAACAAGTACGGCCCATCAATGGGAACGTTGCTCGCGTAATACTCTTAAGGTGATTGAACAGTTCAAGTTGGGACATCGTTGTAGACGCGTTATCGACGATTGAGCGGCATTTACCTCTCGAATTTACTAGCTGTATCCGCGGTGTAACAGTCTCGTAACTCGAGCACAAACGTTTGGATGTTGGGTGCGAAGTCGTTTCGAAACTTCTCCGAACGCCACTATGCCTGAATACATATTTCGAGTCAGTTGCTTTTCCTTTCTCCGCCAGCCGTTCCATTCACTTTTCTCCGCATTCGCGGACTGGCAGCGTCAGCTTTCCATGCGAGGTTACGTTTAGAGTTCGGCCAAGTTGGAATTTACCGTATGCTTACGCGAACAACGGCGCATCTGGTCGCGCGGCGTCGAACACGTTTCCACTATGGTGAGCGAAGGAGACAAATGGGACGAGTCACCGGCGAACGCGTCGATGAAAGCGAGACGGAACGAAAAGAGACCGCCACGCCGCCGACATGGTGAACCGGGTCGCCAGAGGGGTCGCGCAGTATGTAGGCTAGTTGGTAAAGGCAAACCCGAACAATTTGCCGTAATAATCCGATAACTGATAATACTGGCAATTTGGTTGTAGCTAAACGGATCTCGCGGCGTTGCGTTGCGTGCGTTATCTCGGTTATTATTATTGTTCCTACTCGATGACCGTTGAAGCTCGCGAGTTGACGAATTCACTGCGTCGCGTATCGATATGTCTTTCCTTCTACGTTTTCTTGATAAGATAACGATAACGATCGATCGAATTTGTCGTTATTGCTTTATCGTTATTTATTTATTTGCAGCAACATTGTTTCTTCAAATCGTACGTAGATATCTACAAGTGTAACAATTAACATACTGATTCTACACGTGATGCGAGATAGTGAGATTTTAGGAAACACCTCGTGTAGATATATTGTATTAGGTTATTCTATAAATAACGCGGCTTTTTCATTTACGTAGATTAGGTGAAAATAAACAACTATCTGTTGGTAATTAATCAGTGACCTTCCTCCCCCTCCTCTTTTATAATCGTTTGTTATCTTCGTACTGAGTTTTCCGTTCTATTTTTGGTAAAACTCTTATCGTGATGAATTCCATTGTTTTAAATTCAGCTTTCGGAAGGTATTATTTATGGAATGACATAATATAAATCTGTAGTATTTATGGAAGATACGCGCCAGCTTAATTAATGCAATTCAACACAATTCTCGTCTTTACAACTTCCAGATGTAACCAAATCTCTCGAGGATCTAAACTTTCGTTTCAAATCCCATTCAGTTTCTTTGCTCTTTCGACTTTAATCTTGCCTTGTATTTTTCTTGACATACGGATGATAAATTTAATCATAACACTTGTGAAAGATTCCTATTCCAAATTTCAAATATATTTTGTACTACTTAAAAGCTACCATTTAATGATTAGACTCTAATCCGGATGATATGTTAAGTGTCATAAACTATGTCATGCTACGATCAATCTCAGATTTCGGTAACAAAGCGTGAAATATGATCGACGGTAAAAGTGAGAAAGTTCTCCAGCTTTAAGTTGGAAACGTAACTCGAATTCGACATATAACCGAAAAGACCCGTGTCACTTTAACCGAGCGAGTCAAAGAGGGCTGGAACGTGGACGAATCGCTACTCGGAGGACTCTTGAACCGACGTCAAGCGGCGAAACGCGCTTGCTAAGTTTCTCGGAAGTGGTTTTAGGACTGATTGATTTCTCACATCGAATCGTCGATACCGACTTTGAAAGCGGAATCGGAGGAACGCGAAAAGGGGACAGACAGTGGAGCAGACGCAGATGGTGCAACGGAGAAGGTAAAGGCAATGGGGCAAGAACAGAGAGCAAATCTGAAATTCCATGGGTTAACCACGGAAAATCGTTGACTGTATCGAGAACAACACAATTCGATTGATTTATCGTGGTTTACGTTAATTAATCGATGCGAACGTTCGTGAATCGCAACATCGTCCTCCGGTACTGCTCGTGCTTACGTTACATCGACTGATTTTGCGACAATATCATCGGCCGTTGGCTTTGTTCTCTTTTGTTTCATCATAGGACGTTCATCCGCTTATTTGTTTCATCTTACCCTATAGAACAAAATGCTACAGAATTACACGCAAACTGTCGATTAACCTGCTTTACCCTATAATATCGAAGCGTATTAACCGTAAAATTTCATTGTAAGTAGAATTCACCTATACATTATCGGATTTAAATGTAACTTATAGCATCGGAAACTAATGCGAACTATATCCAGTATTTAACGTTCTATAGCGAGAATTTCATTTTCGTAGAAGAAGAATGAAATTACGCCGAAGCGCTCCGTGAGAAAGCGCAGTATCTAAGTGCTGAATTGTAACACGTATAGTTCGAAGGAAAAGATAAAGGAGGAAGAAGAGAATGTAAGGCATGGGGTTAATTCCCCGATCGATTAGGTCGTTTTTACAGCGTTAGCTTAGGCACCGTAAATTTACCGATTCTCCACGCATGAAGGACCATATACACGAGCGTCGTATACAAGATCCGATGTTCGATCGTAGTTAAAAGAAGGTTAAAAAGATATCAGACGACTTACGATTTTGGCTCGTTATCTGTTTCACCTGCACAAGCAACGCAGGAGTAGCGAGTGTCAAGCATAAAGTAGAAGGAAGACTCTCGTCGGCTCGTACACCTGGCGCAAGCGCGGAGTACTCCATCCCTCTCCCTTGGACTGTTTATGCCCTCTGCACCCCCAGCCACCCCTTATCGCTATGGGGAACCGACGAAGACGGCGGACACGTTGAACGGAGAGGAGTCGAGTCGAGTTTCGGGGTTTGGGGTCGGCTGACAGTCGAACCGTGCTTCAGTCGGCCGGCGAACTCGCGTGCCGAGCCTTCGTCCCGGTGACGTTCCTCGTCGTCGACGGCGACAACTGCATCCTGTATCTCGATCAGTTAGCCGACACGATGCAAACGACGTTCCCTCGACGAGGACGCACATTTTTTCACGCCTTTCGGGTATCGTAAAGTTCGCGTCAACGTCGCGTCGCTGTCCGCGATTCATTCGTTCGTAAAGACAGTTTCGTTTAAAAGTTTCCTTGCGAAGTAGAAACGATCGTTCGTACGCTCGATTTTGTCAATCACCGGTAGACGTTCGAACAGAGATCGCATTTCCGATCATGAGGATGCCTAACGGAAGGGTGACCAAGACTACGACAGATTAAATATGACTATCGTCGACGAAGGTACGAAGGATTCTATACAGGATCATACGAAAACTTTATCAGTGTACAGTGGATAAAGTGACGTTCGATGGAGTGCATGTGTAGTGCGTAGAACTTAGCAAACGAAGAACCCTCGAAATCGTTACCACTCGAACTCGTTGCAACGTCTGGAAAGAAAATCCATTAACTTCTTCTGTATTCGGTGCTCGGTGAGATCCGTTCAATTTCCTTCATTAATAACCCAGTGAGTGTCCGGTGGCCGAAGTTCCGTGAAACTTTTTCCGCGATGTACGATCCTACGCTCGCGATCCATTAAAGTCCATTAAGCGTCTGCTCGTGGCACGACCGGAAGTTGGAAAAATCTCCGGGGAGACTTGCTGGCAATTCTCTTCGCAAGAAACATCGACACATTCATATCCGAACGTATTTGTCGTATCCTTACGCAGGGATCCATCGTTGGCATGTGTATACAAACCGGTGGGAAATATTACGTCGCAGAATTCGGTGAGCTTTATGAGCGGGATGGGTCGATAGCAGACTCGTGATAGCTATCGTTTAGCCGATGGTATTGTTCGGCAGAGATATCGCCTTCGACTATGAGAGCCTAAGGAAATCGAAAGAGGGAATCGAATGGCCTGTCTCAGCTACCGTGTAATCCAACGTTAACGAGGAAAGGAAAGTAAGGGTCCTGCAGGATCGGTGAAACGTGTCTGTCAGTGAAAGGACCGGTAGCGAGTCTTTTATTTTTCGCCGACTTCGTCCTTGGAGAGTGAAGTGTCGTAGAAACGAGAGGGGAGGATTACAAAAGAAGAAGGACAACGCGTGTTAATTAAAGAGCGGCAGAGACCAGAGAGAAACGAACAGCCAGCCTGACAGGTAAATATTTACCGACGCCGCGGCACAGTAAAATCGCAATTTCAGAGCGCGCGTTTTTCTTTCTCTCTGTTCTTCCTCTATTCATTGCAACGTTGAACGAGAACAACGGGGGCGAGTATGTACCAAAACGAGTACAGCCAAAAGGACGATCAAAAGACGATACAGGACGATCGAATTCTCGTATATGGATTCATCTTGGCGTCCTAGTCGCATTGTGGTGTTTCGTAAACAAAAGGAGTGTACAATTTTATGTGAATAGATTTCGTTCGTTCTTAGTTATGGGAGGGGGTGGGGATACCAATGCCTTCCTGATCGCTCCTTTCATCGCGTACGAATTTTTGAATTTTTATTCTACATTTCTTGTGATCATCTTTCTTTCACGTAAAATTGGATTTTTTAATAATTTATTCGTGCCTCTCGTTCTTCACAGACATAGTTTCTTTACATAAGTTAAAGTGGAATTGTTCTGTTCCCTGATAAGAATACGTTTGATATTTCTCTCAATTCCATCGATGTCAGACTGTAAGAAGGTGAAAGCGAGAAGTCAAAGGCGACGGTAAAAGGGAGCCGAAACTTGATTTTTTCTCAGTTTCGGCTGATACCGTGCAACAAGGGAGAATAGGGTTTACGTGCAAACACGTAGCGTTACGCCGCACACGACACTCGAACATTTTACGTCCTACTGAATTAGAATCACGGGAAGTCACGTGACCGGACGCGTTCTACACGAGTAATCGATCTGCCAGCTGCCATAATTCTTGCCTACTTCACGTTCCCTACGATTTCTACGTATGTACTGGCTTTTCCTGCACCGTGAACCGTTCCCGTAGATCGTTCTACACGCGGCATTTTCAAACTCCAAACTACATTTCGACAAATTAATATCATCGTTGACACAACCTTTCACTAGCGTGTAATAAAAATCACTGGAATTTTTTGTGCTTCGACAAGATCAGATTAAAACACGATCGGTCGAATCCTCGTCGTTCATCGATGTTTTATACGCGACAATTTAATGCTTCGCTAATACGGTCTGCTGACATATTTTATAGCAGTGCGATTGACTGACGGCACAACATTCGACCGCCCGGTCACGAACGTGATAGACGTGATCGGAGTTTTACGGTCAGTTCTGATATCGGTGAACCTCCGGGTAATGCAACCTGGTTGTACGCTGTAAAGATCAAGATCGCGGTGGATTATTCCGATACGTCCCGCTCGTATCGCGACCGCTATTTCCACTTTGTAGGTGGTTTAACAGAAACTGACTGGAATCGCAACGATCTGTGGGAGAATTTTTTTATGAAAGATACGAGACGCCTTCGTTATTGGAATCTTAATTGGGTTTCACGGAAAATTTGTTTGCGGTCTGACTGAACGCGAATGCGAACGCGAAGTCTACGGCCGATCGATAATAATCGTGCAGGTGATTTCTATCGAGTCGCCGACGGAATGTTCGGGGTTCCAGCTATCTCGTGGTAATTCCACGAACATTAACAGTCTTAATCGCGCGAAAGTTTACCCGGAAGTTCGGTGTATCTGTTTAAGTTGGCGCGTTATCGGAGAAATCGATTGGCAAGCCAGGCCTGTTGTAACGATGGCGCTTGAGATAAAATTCTGTTTGGACGAGTAACTCCGAGCGGAACCGTAACGAGGCTGTCTCCGCACGTCGTGACGGTTTTACGGTACTCGCGCTAAACTAGTCTTGTCGAGGACTTCCTCGATGTTTCTTCTGGTCTGCTATCGGCAGGAACGATAACAACGACCGTCTAATTGGATGAAATATCCAATGGAAGATATTAGTAATTAAATGATCATGGCTGTTACGTGTAACATAAATATTAGACGACGATACAGTATCGTTTTCACATGAGTTGAAATACACCGGAAATTATTAGTTGGCGTTATGATTATTTGGGAAATTGGTAAAGAGTCCGTGGTTTTGTATCATTGTAAATAGGAAAATATTATCGTATTATCGTATTATCGTATCGGTATTATTGGTAACTGTATCGGTTAGCTTTAATCGTTTGTTACGTTAATACGGATGATTTTCCGTGTTAGACAAATGAAGTGTCTCTTTTTTCTTTTTAATTGGTATATATGATCGAGGTTGGTTTACGATAACGTGCTAGTTAACGAAGAAGGAGGAAGGAAAACGGATCCGTATGGGATCTGCTGCGCGGCCAGTAGTAGTATCAACGACTCGGCGGACATGGGTTTCCGTACCCGACAGGTGATTAATTATCCCGTGGCAGCGTGAAGGTTTTGCTCCCCATTAACATCAGAGACGCGTACGCGCCTTTCTCTGTGAAGATTCGATGTTCGCTGTTTCTCGAAATTTATGTAATTTCCAAATAAATAATATATTTAATACGATATTGAACAGAATTTTATTAGTACTATAATTATAATTACGCGGTTGAAGAGTTTGAAAATAAAGAAAGCTATAAATAAAGAACGATGGCCTTGATATGCGCGCGTACGAGAATATTGGAATATTAAAGTTCGATTAATTACTTTATGAATACAGATATTCGTTTTAAATGAATTTATTTTCAAGGAAGCACCTACTGAAATATTATGGATAGAAATTTGCTTTTGTTCGCTCTTTGAGTTTTAAAATGTTGTATATTGTTTCATCGACGTTACACTGAGAGTAGATTGTATGCGAAATTAGAATTTATATATATGTTATATACATGTTACTTACTCTGCATCGGTATCATTTTTCTCGTTTGAACAAATTGGAAGAATATCGAGTGGGAAATTAAATTCTTAACGAAGTATATGTTATAAAGCAACGGCATTGTGGTATTTTCTTTATTGTCTCTGTCTTCTCTTGGTGTTCGTTGTTCACGAAAATTCTAATTGCAGAAATTACCGAAAAGTGTATCGTGAAGTGTACAATGTTACGTCGACATTGTTTGTTCTACATTTTATATTACAACACGTGTATTATTATCGCAGAAAATTTGACGTGTTAAATGTTTATTTCTCTTTTTTTTTGTTAGCAAATTACGAATAAAAATTAATCGAATCATTAGTCGAATTATGAACAGTCAAGTTTCGATATACATTTACAGTGAAACGAAATTCAAAAGCGATAGAAAATCGTAGCGCAAGGAACTTGCATTTTATCGTAGAAGATGCGTCTCGAGCTTCGCCGAGTTTTCGTTGAACAATCTAATTCGTTTCACAGTCACGTTCGTTGCGTCACTCTGTTAATTAAAAGACCGTTAACTTTCCCAAGTTGCTCTGGCCGTTTTGTTTTATTTTCGATATTCGACAACGTAACGTCGGCCTCGTTCTGTTTACGAGCGAGAAGTTCTTGGCAACCCGTACTCGCGGAATTATTCAGCCCAAGAAACAGAAGTCACGGTAGTTATCCGCGGTACTCGTTAACAACAACTTGTAAGTTCGGACAATTATTCAGCGGAGTAATTGGACCACCCGAAATCCCTGGGTCACGTACTTTTAGCTTTGACTTGCAGGCAAGAAAATAATTTTGTTTGCTACGTTTTCTTCTACGTTTCGTTTTTGAATTTAGTCGAAATCTACTTTTTATTTTTATAAATCAGCAATCAGACGTTCGCCAAGCTTGCGAACTTGGAATAATAACAAATAAACTTAACGAGAAGCTACGTGTATAGCGCTCGACAGACAGATGCGGCTGTTTGGAAACTTTTGGTTCACGTCGAGATTTCCAACGAAATAATGATCTTTTGTTTCACGGAGGAACATTTCTACTAGTACTATTCGAAAGGATAAATAATACGGCCGTGGAATATCGTCCTTTATATATTTCCTTCGGTATACCAGTACCTTTCACGATATTATTCTCAGAATAAATTGATTAAGCTCGCGAATAACTTAATACAGAAGTGTATATTGTATTTTAAATCGTCCTATATAACCAGATTTCGGATTGTCGATGTTTTATGGTGAACATATGTGCGATGAATTGATATCATTATGTATCTTCATTAATCACGGGCTATCCGACAGCCTCGATTTCGCTCGAATGGATAATCGACGAATAGAGGATATTCAAGAATGACTAGTATCTCAAAAGTGCGACGATGTAAACGTTTAATCGATATTTCGAACCTGTCGATATAACCGTGTACGAATCTGCACACGCGATAACGATGATTTTGTCACACATTATTACGCATTGTTACAAATTATTATCAGTAATAATAAAATTGTTACATCATGAGACTGGTATCTCGTCTAATCGGAAAATTTCACATTACACGTACACGCAGAACGCTATTTGCAAAGTTATACAAACGCTTGTTTATCCATTTAGTAGCGTTTGAACTAAGAAGAAATCAGGGAGAATTTGAATAAATTTTCTCGTTAAAACTTTATGTCTCCAAAAAATGAGAAAGATAACGAAAAGTGAAGCGAGAGAAAGAGAGGGGAGATGGGGAAGTAAGTAGAGTACACATTTGCAGCATTAATATCATAAATAATGGTTTATCGAACTCTGGCGGTACTTTTCCGTAACTCTGTTTGTTCGGAAACATTGGCGGTCGTTGATTAAGTTCTCGTTAAAACTTTTCTTTGATCTTATTTATTTCACTCGACTAACTCACGCCGTTTGATATTCACTCCGTTAAACCGAAGTTAATAAGCATATAAAACGAGCACGTCGACGTCCAAAGGAATTTCATTTCCTGTGTTCACGTTTCCCCTTCATCTTCCTCTTTTTTTTCCGTTTATGGAACACGGCGCATTTACTTATAACTACTTCAACGAAATAGTCTATGCGGTTCGTTGGTGAAACAGCGACGAGCGTGGAGAGGGCTGAGGAAGGAAGCACGAAATCGTTTCCCGTAATAAATCACCCTTCAGCATCGCGACGAAACATCAGACACGACGTAAAAACATCGAAATTCTTGGCTCGCTGTATTTCGGTTTGGATTAGGTTTCGTAGTCTCTGTTCGAGCTTTGTGTTACCGTTTCGGGACACGAACACGTCGTATACATACAGATATAACCAGAGGCTGGCTGTGTAACGCGATTCAAAGTATATTTAAGGTAAATGCTTACTTCCACCGTCCGAGTGCACCGTATCCATCCATTCGTTTTCCGTTGGTCGTGAACTAACACCCTCTGTACTATAACCTCTCTTACTCTTTCACGATGGAACCGCAGCCGCAGCTATCAGAGGAATCCGTGCACTTTCAATTAAAGTGACGCAGCTCGGCTGCATTAAGGACGCTCGAGGCTCTACGGCGTTATGGCTTCAATTAACGGTTAGAGGATGTGAAGGACGAAAGGTGGTGAGGGGTGGATGGGTCAGGCTAGTAGAGGGAGCTAGGGTTGGGGTGACGATGGTTGGTCTGGCAGGTTCTCTGGCATTTACTTTAAGGCTCCTCGAAAGGAACCAAGCATCCACCGTTCGCGTTCAGGAACAACGAGGATGAGGTATGCGACCGCAAGGCTGAAAAAAGAACGGTCCGAGTATCTAAAAGCTCGACAAAGTTTCATTTAAAAAGCTAATTAACTTATCCAATTACCGTCTCGCTAGCTGGAGGACCAACGGTACCGCGACTCGCGCGAGAAAAAGATGAAAAATCCAACGGTCGCATCCGGTTCCCTTTTTTTTTCTTCTTCTTCCTCTTCTTTCTTTCTTTCTCGGGGAATACCGCGGGATTTCTCGCGATCCGCACAGCGAAAGCGCGCCGCTGGGACGACAAAGAGGCGGCAGGGGAGGAAGATCGTGAAAGAACGCTGGGATTAAGGGAAGAAAGAGCAGGAGAATCAATTTAGACGCGACTACCCGATCTTTTATGAGAAAGTGCACGGATTACGGATCGCAAGAAATACAAATCGTCTCCGGTAACGGCGTGCTGATCCTCTAGATTAATGATTCACCCTTCTCCTCCTTTTCTCGCCTAGACGATGCTTCCTCGGATGCGCGAGTACTCACGATCTCCGACTTTTGGAATTACGTTTTCGTTGCCGTCGCGTGTCGTTAAACCAACAAATCCGTATGTATATGTATCCGGTTCCACCAATCCAGTTCCATACGAGGCTTTTCGGATACAGGAGCGTACGAAACGTGCCAGCGGAGATGAGTTATTCGAGACATATTCGTCGGTCGCGGTCGCCGGCTGAATTCAAAGCGGGGTCGGATTAAACGTAGCTATTATAGCTGGTGGATCAATTGATCTGGATAATCCTGTTACTTGGCAATGTTTTTTTTTCCCGCAGCCACTGGTGCTACTGCTACTGTATCGCTCCCTTTAATTCAGCCACGTTCCATGCCCAGGTGCTCCATGGGACGCAAATAATGACGCGCCGGAGTAAACCGACAGACAGACCTGTCTGGATTTGCGGCCTGTGTATCCACACGTGAGAAAATATCGTGTTTACTATGCCTGATCAAATAGTGTACGGGTGTATCGCGTTCGCGCTGGCTATCTCGTGCCTCTTCTTCTCTGTCCTCGGTTTATGCCCTCGGTTTCTCGCATGCAAATACACCAGTTGCCTGTATTCCGAATCATGCAAAGGACGCTCCACTGCCAGAGGATTCTGCCGGTAGTACCGTTCGATTTTATTCGCCCGCGACGAATACACTTGGGCTATTTTCCACTCTTTTGTGTTCAAAGTAAACAGGCATTTGCCGAGTTTCCAAATTTCCATGGCCAAACTGACTCTCTCTTTTTTCTGCGGTGTCGCGTAAGCTGTCGACGTTATTAAAAATTGAAATGCTCAAAATCTATAAGGTACATTTTTAACGAAAGTTACACACGGATAAATGTTAAGCACCCTAAGTATACAACAAAGCCTTTCATTCCGCTACGGCAAACATCGGTTATTTCACGAAACATCATCGGTATACAAAAACGCACATAGGCAAACACAATAGTACACTTTTGTCCAGTTAAATGAAACGAGATGCGCTAATGAAACAACAAAATAATGACGCTCTAGTCGCGATATGCGAATGAAATGTTAAATTCTTCGACGATAATTGTTAATTAAACGATATATAAGCTTTCTGTTTATTTACCGCAAATAGCTTCCGCGAATTAACAAAGCGTCCAATTGTCCAACTATGTCCGGTTTCGGCCGATTTCACTGCGTGACCAGGAATGTCTTCGTTGCATCGGAACGAGAATAGGACATTTGACCGCGCGACACATTTAAGATGGTGTACGAACACGTTCACGCGTGTTAGTGTAATGTTAACCTTTCCAGGGCAAGACTTTGGGGTACCGTGACCTGACATTCTGACCCAACCCTTACCGATATTTCGTGGGATACATACCGGCCATGGAACGAGAGCCGCGTACGTGGATCACATTCTCCTACTGCACCTCGAAATGCGCCGCGGTTATTCCGGGCGTCCAGTGCGAATGCACTTGACCACACGACGACGCCATTTTTAACCTCAAGCAAAATACGTACTCGTTGAAAATTCCGTCGTTTTCCATAATACGCGATTTACGTGGTCATATAATTTAGAATAAATAGCCACTGGAACTCATGGCTAATTTTTAGTTCGTGTTGTCGGTCTTTTTGCATTCTTATTTTATTATTTTGTTCATTAAAGGATTTCATTCATCATACTCGCAGATATATGAAAATCCTGAATACTCTCTGGAGAATTTTCTTTGCAATTTATCGTTACAAGGATAAATATTCCGGTATTTGAAGCACGTACAATATCACGTACGATATTCTGGCCTCATTAGTCGCAATTTTTACGAAGCAAAAATGGTTTCCATGGGATCGAAGAAATGTCGCAGGTCTAGAAGAGAAATTTATGCTGCCGAGGGTAATATCGTCTCAAATTACCGGGAGATCGTGCATAATTCACCAGTGTCACCGCGAAGTACTCTCCTTGAGCTATGATCGCTTTATTATCTCGCGATTACGCGCACCGGTCCATTTGCATTAATTATCTTCCGTCGTCCGCGAAATAGAGTCGCGCTCGTCTGCTTCTGCCGGTGACGTACTTAAGCAACTGGTAAAGGATATAATAAATGTACTGGTCAGTTCTCCCGATCCTGGTAGACAGCTACAATTGCCGTACAGTTGCAAATAATAAATAACAAAACGGGAACTTTTATTAAATATCGTTCGATGAAAAGTAAAATGCTAAAAAGGCTGTTCGCGTTTAGCTTTCGTCGATCCAACAAAAGAAGAATTTGAGAAATCCAAGTATGAAACATTAAAAAGAAATTGTTGAACGTCGTTTGAACATTGTTTGAACGTTCATTCGCCATTTACATATCGTTTAATCAAAGAGATTTTACGAACGGTAGGTCGAATTTGAAAGGATTTGTGTAGATCCTTCGTATGTTTAAATCAGAGAAATATTAAACGAGAAATATCATACCCTGTACGATAGAGCGTATAAAATGGACAATTTTACTAGGCTCATAGCGAGCTTTCGGTTCATGGCACATCGACAGCTTGAAAATAGCTCGCTAGTAAAAGGTATTGTCGTTGGAACGACCACGTTGGTCACTGGAGAGACCCTTTTATATCCTGACGAAAGACACGAACCTCTAGAGAAAGAACGATCGAGCCATACTGCAAACTCTCGTGTTATAGTAGAACCAATCTTCGCCCATCTCACCGACAGCCAACGGTGAAAAAGGGGGGGATGAAGGGCCGAGGGGAAAGGAAGAAGGAGGTAGGATGGAAAAGCGAACCGAGAGAAAGGAAAGAGATTACCTCGCGTAAAATCAGGACAGGGCGACTTTTCGACGTTCGCGAGGCAGTCGCCGTGTCGACCAGTTCCTTCTCTCCTTTCATCGTCGGTAATTCCCGTCCGCCGTGTGCCATCGGTATAGCTACTGGCCCTGACAGACAAAGGACCCCAGTACCGGATTTTTCTTGGTGAACGACTAACACGTTCTGCCGCAAATAGGGCGCGCACCCTGCACGCGATTTTTGTCCAATAGTCGAAAGTTGGACGAGGATACATCGAAGCCTTTCTCGGGGGAAACAATTTACGCCGATCACGTTTCTTGCTCATCGTTTCGTCGTCCTGGCAAAAACGTTGCACCCATCTGCCGTGCATTCCCTAGATTCTATATCTTTTCTGGCTACAGACACAATTTTAATCATTGTCCAAGTCGTATTTTATCGATGCCACTGCAATAAGAAACTGATTTCCAGAAACAATCGTCGTATTGCGAGGAAGGTTAAAATTCCGCCGTGTAGTTCGATTCTCCGACTAATGTCTGTATACGAAGAAGTCCTCTACAAACCAAGTGGCTCGTAGCATAATAAAACAATAATCCCGCACCGTAAGCCAGCTAAAGTGATATTTCAGTCTCCGCCGCTGACCCAACCTATTTCGATCCTCCCTCTCAAGGATCTGAAACATAAAACCTCTCCGTGCAAGATTTCACGGGGGTGCTCCGAGCTGTGGAAGAGAACACTGCAGGGACAGTAAATTTTTTCGCTGGTACCGCGGCACGGCGTTTATTTCTCGGCTGGAGAGGGATTCGTCAAGCAATTTTCGCGGCGGAAAAGTGTGGAGACAAAGTTTGCGGCTGAAGCGAAGGGGTCGCAAGCCGATAGTAAACCAAATTAAAGACCCCGCGAGGGGGCGGTAAAGCAATTTTGTAGTCCCGCGCTGCGCCGCACTGGGCGAACGCGAAGCGCTTCTACGTCACTGGATACGAATGGCGGGTGAAGTGTAATGGCGAGAGACAGAGTCGGGGCAAAACGTATCCTTTGCCACGCTGGTTCTCTCCACCTTTGCGACCGAGTACTACGAATTCTTTGCGCGTGCACGTCTTCGCGTAAACCCCTGCAAACGTTTAAGCGTCCACGGATGTACACAAAGAAACAGCGAAGTTTCAAGCGCGTATTCCCGTTTCTCGAGTGAACGACAGCGGGAAAGTTGATCTCGATCCTGTAGCGTTCCCCTGTGGAAACGCTTTTCCTACTACGATGCTATGATTCCGTGAAAAATATGTACAAGCACCTTGCGTCGAGATTAATGGAACGTATTCTCAGGGACAAATTAAGGCGAATTGATGGTTTGCTAGAAATCACAACGAAGGGACATGAATATTTAACAACTTTTAAGAATTTTATATAAGCGTATGGTTTTATGGCAAAAAATTGCATTTTGTTGAAGTGGTCACCACTTCTAAGAAAACTCTACATCTGGTCTTTTAGTTTTCTCAAGCACTGAAGCCATCGACAGCGTATAGACAAAAGACTGGTTCGAAGGCGAACCATAAACTGTAGACAGGTGACGATGGCTTCACGGTTTTCAGTCGTAGGGTAACACTGCTAGCGTGCAGATCTGGATCAGCTCAATTATATTCCAACTTGTATTCACACTTCTGTATTAAAATATATTTTCTACCTTACAATTTATCCACGCGTTCCTTTGTATTCACATATATCTAATAACCTCAACATTTCATTTTTCAATATCTCGTATAGATTCGACGGTGCTAGGGCCCTGATGAACATGAAGCGATCGACGCCACTAATGATGATGAATTTGCAAATAAAATTGCCGTGCAATCTGTACGGACGGTATTACACGTATTCCCCTCAGATAAACGGGATTCGGGTAAATAGATCGATGGTAGATGTAAGAATAATTCAATCGTGGTTGCCAGTGTACGGATTTATGTAGAATTTATGCGAATCGATCGCGTTTAGTTCCTGTAAATGCGGATCTGCTACGTGCAAGAGGAGGAGAATCGATCCGCCGTACACGAGAAAGCTTCGGGACAAATTGTTTTCTAGGAATAACGAGAGGCCCGACGTAAAAACGAATGTGGGTCGATCGATGATTCGAGCATCCGGTGAAAAACCTCTCGACAGCCGTCGGTTAATCTGCATAGAAGATTTAAATTAAGTTTTTGCAAAGTTCTCTGTATACTCGAGCAACGATCGAGAATTAAAGTTGTCGATTGCTTAAGAAAAAGGCAACCTCGATCTCGGCTCAAACATGGTTATCCTCGCGGAGGAATTTAGAGCAATTTTTCGGGAAAAATCGTCCCGTCTATTCGACTTTCAAAATTTATGGAGATTCGGGAAAGTTTCGTTCGCGCGTTACGAAACCAGCGGATTAAAGCATCATATCTTGTCGGTGATGAATTATTATGGCTTATGGAGAAACTTATATGGAATTCTGTATTGGCAGCCTGGTAGCGGCAAATTAGGACGCCTTATCATACCGGTTTCCCTTCGCGTTTTCCTCGAACCTTGTATCGTTTCGTATAGCGACAATTATTCAGGAAAATCCTACCTTATAATCCTGAACGATTTATTACTAAAACATTTACGTTACCTACATCTTTTGTGAGTGGTAGAGAAATTTTCCAATATATAACACACTTTTAATAATAAACTACACCCTTTAGTGCAACGATGATTAAATCGATCTTCAAAGTATAACTATGAAACTTCCCTTGTCCTTCGGCATAGTAGAAGATCGCGAAGTTTCTGGATTCTGACTTTCAACGCGATTTCTGTCGTTCTTGATATTCGATCAACTAAGTATTCGCTGGAAATAGTCTTGTTAAGAAACTTGTCTTGGCTAATTCTATTAGGTGTTTGACATATTATCTTCTCATCATTTTCCTCTCTATCGTTATAATGCGTGGTTCCATCGTGCATTTTCAAGATGCCTTTTCACGCTTGCCAGTGATATATACGTAACATTCAAGCTTCTTTCGTCGACTCGTTTCTCCTTCATTCTCTGGCTATGATTACCCACAGGAAAACTTTATTAAGTCCTCAACTCCACGAAACAGGCGACCTCAGTTGATCTCGTTTACATCGATCGTCGTTAGTCTTCCAGTTATTGCAAAAAATACGCGAATGGAAGCTATTTGTAATGGGTCTTGAAATTAGGAAATTTATTTAAAAAAGGAGATATATTATTGAGTCGAAATTCTGAGCGTTAAAAGCGCTAGATAGACGAACAGAGGATGTATCAGTATATAAGAGGTGGAACGGAACTGAAATATTATAGCGGTACGTCGCTTGGAACAATTAGAGAAAGCATTTGTTTAATCCATCCGGAGTAAGATAGATTAAATATTAGGGATAAATTGTACGAGATACGCCGGAAATTGAGTTCATAACTGGAGAAATGAATTCAGCGTGTTGATTATGGCTAACCATTTATCTTTGGAAGAACAGCTGTTGGAAAGATTTCCAACGTATATTATTCAAGATAGCAGATCAAATTGATTCATATAGTAATGCGATAACGTTTACGAGTATTCAATGAGATCGTAAATGAGACACAGAGTATCACATTAATTTTTACGACAAACATATCGCCTTATGTACTGCTATTAAGACCAGAGGATCTATTCGTAGTGAGTTTCAAAAATATTAAACGTTTCATCGACGACGTTAATTCACTTTCGACCAACATCACGTTGAAAACTAGATTGAAAGAGAAGTTCTTCGCATTCCTGGTTCTTCTGCTCAATTAAATAAAAGTAAAGAACATAAAGAAGGTAACCTTCTATGGCATTAACTCGCGAACGAAAGGACGAAACTATCGAGGCAGCAAATCGACAATGGAGAACCTGAAATGAGTCGCGTTGGAATGCGCCTGATGCGCGGAATTAGAGACGTTTTATGAAGGGAAAACGGAACTAATACCGCTTATCTCCTTAAAATTCAGCAGAAAGCATTTTGCGGAATTGTATCCCGGGGCCATCAGCGCGCGATGTTCGCTCAACATGTATATCCAATGGGAACTGTGGATGGCTAGTGGTTCGCCTTTCGTTCACCACCTTCGCCTGCTATCCATCCTGATATTCCCTCGTCTACGACGAGTAAGCATTACAGGAAAGCCTTTATTAAGTCTTCAACTTTGTGGGACGCGTGCCCGTCCATCATAGCGGAATTGAGTTCCTATGTACGGTCTAGCCTGGGTTAATACATCGACAATTTTCTGGCTCGATGTAATTAGAAATCAGGTTGACGTAAAACCAAGCCCGTTCCTCGACCTTTGGATTGTCTTATCGATGTTTCTCAACCTCGGGCCACGAGAATAACCATCGAACGAGTGGAACGTAGACGAAATGGTCCGTTTCCCCTCGATCCTTCGTGCGTTGTATTTCCGTGATTGTCGAATGCTCGTGACGAGCCGGCATCCCCGACAATTCGGGAAATCATTTTTCTCGTTTCGCGTCCCAAGCGAGCGTGTGAATTTGATTTTCTGTCGACGGCTTTCGGCGAGTTTCATCACTGCAGGCTTGAATTTTATTTTTTTATGTGTGTTCTGCTTTTCTTTTTCCAACGAAAAGTGTGCGTAAAATACACACAAGCAAATTGTCGAACGTTTCGATGTCCCAAAATACCGGCGACGTATCCCCGAGCGTCTGTTTCGAGCGAATCGAAAAAAGCTTGAAGCACGCGCGTTTCGTGTTGCAAACGGATGAAATATAGCTATGCCGAGAATAGCAACTTATTATCGATGTGGGGTATATGTTCAAGTTCAAGTACGCCTTTTCCACCTACAAATAGACTATTGAAGTCTAGATTCTGACATTTGACTTTTGCTTTAACTAGGTTATCCCAATTTTATCAGTAATATAAATAGCCAGCGATCAAATGTTTCCTTGAACGTCGATAATTCCAATTTCAGAATGGAAGGTATAAATGGAAACATTTTGCAACGGACGCATATGGTATCTGAATGACAGATTTATTACGTACACAACGCTATCGGAGATACACGGAATGCAAGCTCGACGGATTCCCTCGGGGGCGGGAAAGTTTCTCGTACTCGGTATATTTGTCTCATTGTCGGACGCGGCTCAGCGAAGCGTCGTTGAAAAGAACAGGAAAGCGTCGTGCCACACTGGAGAATCGTCGGAAATACTTTTCTGATCTTTTCATCCGTTCTGCTCGAGTCACGAACAAGTTAAACGAACGCGAAAAATATCTGATATCTTTACTTACCATATCGAACGATTTAGGCTGGAAATAATACGATTAGCTAATAATGCGACTAGCTAATGGGAAATCGTAAAGTAATAGATACTCGTAGAAAGGAATAAGAACGTAGACGTTATTAGAATAATCGTGTCTTCCGGCCTTAAATTTTTGGCTCGGGACTCGAGCAAATTCCCGTGCAAAGTCTACTTTGCGAAGTAGCAAAAGTCAGCGAGTCATGGGCTTCGTTTTTCTCAGCTCGTGGCGAAAGTTTCGCGCGTATTCGCCTTTGGAAACTGAAGGAGACGAATCGAAGCCAGTCAGCCAGCCAGTCGATGGAAGGAGGCCGAGGAAGAAAGAACGAAAACGGAAAGAAAGCGGAGAAGTCGAGAGTCGTCGGAATACATTTCTCGGTTGTCTATTGGCCCTCGAGATGCAAAGACGTCTCGAGGAGCCACGGCGTTTTTCTAATCTCGAGAGAAAGAGAGAGAGAGAGAGAGAAATAGAGAGAGAGAGAGAGGGAGGGACAGAAAGAGAGAGAGAGAGAGAGAGAGCGCGAGGAGAAGACATGAAAGGAGAAAGTTGTCTAAGAGTGGATGCGGGGATGGGGAGAAGAAGAACAAGAAGAAAAAGAAAAGGAAGAAGAAGACGAAGGAGAAGAGCAAAAGGAAGAATAAGAAGCAGAAAATGATGCGGGAAAGTTTCATCAGAGTTTCCCATCTCTGCCCGGTTCTCTGACGCTGCTGCAAACCGAGCTTGGGAAACGACACAAGGAGATATTTTATTCAGAAGACTCATATGAGAACTGCCTATATATGGTAGTTTTATTATTTAGTTGGTGATCCTCTTACGCGCAGAAACGAGGATATTCGTGGTGGAATATTTTGGTTTTTCGCTTTTTTTGGTTTTCGATAAAACACGTTTTCGTCCTATGGGTAAACGTAATACTAGAACTGTGAGTTATACAGGATATTGATAAATTATTGATAATAGCAAAGTATAGTTGCACCACGAAAATAAATTCTACTTTATCTTTACCCCTATGCTAATTGTTTGTTGTACTTCTGACCTATATCTTTGATAACGTTTGAATTCTTTTTACCTGCTAAAGTGCATAATTTAACTGGAATTCTTTGGTTTATCATACCATAAAATACCACGTATCGATTATTCAAACATTACACAGACGTAATTCTTCGTCATCGATTGACTTGCTTTTATAGAGTGAATTATAAATTTTCCTAACCGAACCAAAAAGAATTTCCATATATATACTTTCCGTATCTATATTACAAAATGAAGCCTAAAGGCTCTATTACTTCGTTATCGTAATTTAATTTTCATCGATTCAATTCCTTCAATATGCATGTAAAAATGTTATCGGCTATCAATTATTGCTGGGAGCGCGCAAATTGATATTTTGTTTAATCATTTCAGCATCGAATAAACTACCTTAGAAGAGAGTAGTTATACACCAGCTTGCAATCAATTACGACGCGATTGAAAAGGAAAAAAGAAAAACGTAGATAATATGTCTCTTTGAAAGATCCGGCACGCGAATAGAAACGGTTGGAAAGCGAAAAAAAAAATCTCTTTGAGAGTCTCTGAAATTTGTCGATACTTTTCACGTCAGGTATTCATTCACCGCTGTCCATTACTTTCTGCGGGTTTCTAAAGCACGACTTTCGTCACGATTATACACGTGATTCCATTCGAAACCCTGAATTACGTAACGAGAGTACCGCTATTCTTGATTCCTGAAAGATTTCACAGTCGAACCCTTGCAGGTGAATGTGGCTGCTTTCGTGACCGAGATCGTTCACTTTCTCACTATTCAGGAAATGTCGATTTAATCGAACTATCGATAACAGGGAAGCAGTAGAAATCCGTGAACGATCGTGTGCTGCCTTTTCCTCGTAGGAAAACAACAAACAGTAAAAGAAAAAAATTGGAAATGGTGAAAGATAGAGAGAGAGAGAGAGAGAGAGAGGAGGGGAAGGAAGGGAGCGAGAGAAAGGCGCATTTGCGGTAACCCGTAGCTTTTTCCCGAGTATCGCAATGGCCAGGCTTCGCCATTTATTTCAATCCCGCTTTTCGTCGGTTGACGGCCGCTTTTGAACATTCATGAAAGAATAGTCCGCGGCAAAAGTGCTTAAATCTCGGCCTAAAATGTGCATTCGGGTCGCACGGGGCCGCGCAACCAACGCAACTTTGAAGCACGTCCGACTTTTCTCATATTCGGTTTTCTCATATTCAGCGCGCAACTTTTTCTGTTTACGTACAGATACGCCGCCAAGTAGTTTCATTAAAATTGATTCGTATTAAGCGAAAGTTGGCTTCAGAACGGGGTAGACGAAAGGACCGGATTAAATATTCGGCTTAAACGACCGCCTGGTTTTTGCGTGTTTTCTCGACGAGAGACCGCGATATTCAAAACCAGACTTGCGACCGGCAAACGCGTCGCGTCGGTTCGCTTGATTCTTCCACGATAAAAAGAGGGAGGCAGCGAGAGAGAGAGAGAGATAGAAAAATGACAAAATACGAAAAAAGTGACACGGAATAAAAATACGATGAAAAATCAAACGGTTCCAGTTCCGCTATTTGAATTTCCAGAGATGGTTACGCGATAGACACGAATCAATTTCCAGCGAAACGTCGGACGGGATGTTTGCAGAAGTAAAAAAGTTCGCGGAAAGGCTCTCGCAACTCGTGCACGCGGCCCCTTCGATCCGTGGAAAGTTCAGGACCGCCTTGCCTATGTAGAGCAATTTTTTTCGCCCTCTCCTACGTATTTCTTCTTTCTTCTCTTTTTCCTTTATTCCTTTTTTTTTTTTTATTTATAATTTAACGTCGCCAGGTCTCTAGTCGGCGTCGATAACGCGCACGCGAGCCGGAATTTCTTACGTGCGAGCAAAAAGCTGCCCTCACGTGCACATTGGCCGAACGAAACAAGAGTAAGGAGGTGGTCCGTTTTACGATCCGTCGCGCGGAAACGAGGCCTCGGAGAAGTGACGCCTTTGTGAACGGTCTACGTTTTTTTGTTTCTTTTTTCCAGCCTTGTTTTGTCATCGTCTCTTTTTTCTTCTTCTTTTTCGTTACTTTCTTTTTCTTGGCCGAACAATCATCCGCTACTTTTACGCGAGATGTGTACTTACTTACAAGCGCACGGACACGGCCGTAGCCGTACGCGAGTTCGCGCGTAAAACGTACTCTCGGCAGACTCGCGTGCATTCATCGAAAATAGTTCCGCGAAGTCGACCTCGTTTTTCATCGCGCGCCGTTTTCGTAAACAATACGTCAGGGTCGAACAAACTGCAATAAGTAAATGGCTTCTTAACAAGCGTGGCTCGTGGAGTCGAGTTCAACAATTTCACAACCTTTGTAAACTCGTCATATCGCGAACGGTCCCGCGAGAATCTTCTGTGCACCTCGATCAGCAGCGCGCTAACAGCTCGCTTAGTCTTCGTACTGCCGTGTTATTACGACAATTTTTTTTTTTTTTTTAAATTTGCCCTATCCAATATATTTAAACGTTATACATATAATAAATGAGTTACAAGATCTTGCTGGATTTACGTAATGCTACCTGGTTGGACGATTATTTTAACTGATATATGGATTAAAATCACGGGCAACGTAATTTACTTAATATAAGTCAGTAAAATTTGTTAAATAGATCTGGACGCATCCCTCGAATACTAATTAATGGGTAAAGTCATAATAGATACTTAATGCTTATTTCATCCGGCTCTGTTTGTCCTAGTTACAGTTTCGTTAGAAGCGACGAGTTGTTTTCCGGAATCCATTATAGCGCCGGGCAGATCCTTAAAACTTTTGTTGTAAACAATTGTTCGACAACTCGAACTCTAGCTCGTGCATCCTCCGCTTCGACACAGCCTTTACTGTTATTTTTGCTTAAGTATGTACGATATGTTCGGCGTGTGTGTCGTGCGTCGTCCGCTCGAGATCGATCAGGTGATACTAGACGCGTGCGTATGCTTTCCTCCCTTATTTTCCTCGTTTTTACACCCCTTTGCTAGGCTACCCTTGTGTACGAACTTTGATCCCGGAACATCGACTCTCTTCTTGTTTTTCTCTCTGTCTTTTAGCCTGGCATCTCCCTCTGCCTCGCTGTGTGTGTGTGTGTCGGGATTCCATCGTGCACTAGAACACTGTGACCTATCTCACGGAAATCGATACTCAGCCCGAGGATATCGAACTCTAATATCCTCTTCTGCGAGCCATAGTCACATCGTCGACTTTGCCGACGTTGAAACGGTTCATCGTACCGTGAGTTTCGGATATAGTCGATGTAACCACTACGCGGGACGCGGGTCTTGCAGGAAATAATCGGTCGACTTTTGTCTCTGCCGACGGTGGATTGAAAATATTACGGCTCAGATATCTCTTACGGTTCGCTCTGTTTTCTTCGTAAAAGAAATTCGATATTGCTCGTTCTCCTATTCGCGACATTTTTGCCTCGCTTACTCCTTCGCATCTTCCCTCGCATCTTCCGATCGTGATTACTCTCCAGTGTCCTTCCAACTTCTATCCACCGATTAAGGGTGCTCGATAATTATTGTTTTCGCAACCGTTTGCACATACCTAACGTAAAAATATTCGCGCAGGTTTGTAATTGTTCGACTCCTCATTTGTTCGCGCAATTAGTACACGTTAAACGCACGTTTCATTCCACGTGTTGTTTAAAATTCTCAACATTTTTGACGTCGAACATTATGTGGAAACATTTATAAAATCGCTTCCTATAAATTCTTCGAGAATCTATGCGATTGCTCGTCAGTTACGTTGTAACGCGATATCGCATTCATCGCTTTTCTTTTGTCCACTTCGCCTTATCTGAACCTGATCGTTTGATAATAGACGAAATAGCGATCGAGCTCGTTTCACAAGTCACCTCGGTATTGTATTCCTACAGAAAATAGAGAGGAAGAAAGGAGGGAAGCAGGAGGAAACGGTGTTCGATGGTAAAGGCGACGTAAAAGCGACTACGGTGGCCAGCGCGGATCCGTTGAAAAGAAGGTGAAGGAAATAGACGAGCAGAGGCGACAGAGGGAGAAAAATAGGAGGGAAGGCGAGAAACGTTTGCCACAGCGTGGCCGTTAAAGAGCACAGATGTATAAGGGGAAGGGCTGGCGGGGTCGAGAAAAAGGTGAGAGAAGGAAAAGGAATAGGAAACGGACTGGAGGGTGGCTCGCGCGAACGTGGACCTCTGGGAAAAAGAGGGAGCGAAGGGGGGAAAGTAGTGGCATCTAAATGGAGATGTCTTGTATGCAGAGCCGCTCCGTCAGAACGATAGCAGCAACTGGAAAGCCGTGTCTTCTTCGTGAAGGACTAAAAGACAAAAGTTGCTAAAAGGGAAATCTATCAGAAGTCTTTCCCCGTCGTCTTCCGTCATACTCTGTTTCTTTCTCCTTTTTATCTTTCCTAGCGTTTCTCGATCGGAGAGTTCGGTCCGCTTTTTTCCGGTACCTTATCGTATGAAAAAAGAGAGATTCTCGCGACTTGCAGCTTCTTTCATCCACTTCCGATGTAGCGCCGCTTCACCCGATCGTCTTTTCTTTTCTCTCTATCGTCGAGTATAGCCTCGATTCCATTCGGCGATCTCCGTACTTTTTCACGCGACGATCCTCCAGATGTTCCGATGACGCGAAACAGCGATCCGATGTTCGATGGCATTGCATCAGAGACACCTTCCCCCGGGAAACTTCGCAGCCGTTGCCAGGAGTTGTCGTTCGAGAAGCTGCAAAAGCTAAGACCCCCCACTTGTCGTTGCTTGTCGACCTTCGATTTGGCTTCGCGTGACACTTTCGCATTTGCCATTCGCACGACAATCCATATCCTGTCGAGTTTGCATACCTATCCGGAGGAATCTTCGTGTATACCGGCATAACCGTGGTGACACAAAAAGAACACAGACTTCCGGGTGACATCGTTTCGCGCATCTCTTTGTTCGAGAACGACGCAGCGACTCAGAAACTTCGCGGCGCGAATACGTAGGAAGAAGGAATCTTTCTCGGATTGCAGTGTTGAAACTCGAAATTCGACTTGGCAAACAGACACGGAGGATCGATAGAACGACGGAGAGTATCGCGAGTTCTTTTGGGAATACCGACGAAATCGCGACGGTCAACTGTTTGTCTTCTTAAGAAATTGCCTTGTTTCCACGATTGATTGCCCCGTATTCGTTCCGAATGAAACGCTTCTCTGATTTCGATCGATAGACGTCTCTCCAGGGAAAGCTGTGAAACGGGGTTACGAAATCAAAGCATATCGACCCGCGATCGTTCCGTTCGCGAATCGCTCCGTTTCTTTTTCGATCTTTCGGAACGGCTCTGGCCAAATTCATCGAGGGAATGATTTATCGCCGAGAAATGTACGCTATGTTCGTCAACTTTAATATTTATTCAGTCGTCGATAGAGGGGTGAGTTCGGTCAGGGGAAAGTTGACGTGTATTCACGCGGAACATTGATTTTTCTTTCGCAGTACTCGCGGCAAGAAGCCAACTGGTAAAAATAATCGACGATGTCAGTGGTGAGCGCCTTTTAAAATATTCAATCGCGTTTTTATTGAAATGTGTAAAGCATCTTGCTTGCTCGAGGCTACCGGCCCTTTAACTCTCATACCTTCTTTCCTTACGAATCAACATCGTTTTGTGGTAATCTGTTACCTAACTAGCTACCGATTATTAAACGATAAGAAATACCGTAGTAGCGTATCGATCGATTACCGTGAAACATCGTTGCGCGCTCTTGTATTTGTCTTTAGCTACTTGGGGTAGCTTAGCGACCTGTAAATCGCAGGAATAAGAACCGTTAATGTGGAAATATTGGGTGTTTACTCAAGGATATAAGAGAGAAGTTATATCTGACAATAAAACGAATATAACGGTGCTTTAATTGTACGATAATTTTAGCTTGATTTTGAATTCCAACTGTAACTTTTAATTTCTCTATGATTCGTTAAGAAAATCTCACACGCACAACCCGCGGAAAATACTTTCAATTGTAGAAAAAGTCCTGTTACGAAAATACTTCTACACTTTTGTGACTCTAGATTTTCGAAGAACTAATTTTCAGATAATATTAATAGAAGCTCATTTGAGAGGTTTACGCGGACTCGAAAGCAAATATGCTTGCTCAGTACCTCGTCTCTTCTTAAGTACGCCTCATCCCTTCTTTGGAACCTTATCCGACTAAACACCTCCCTTTCTCTTTTGCGTAGATCAAGCGACGTTGTTTATCTCCGTATCTCACCCTCTGGTCTTTTACTAGAAAGACAGGGAACGATGGAAAGCAACAGAGGGGAAAGAAACACTCATTGTTAAGCCGGGATTTCTATGTCCGTTTCTTGACAGCACGCGATCTTCCGGGTGTCTCATTAACTTGAACGTCGAAAGGAGTCGTGCAGGTTGCGGATGTCGTTAATAAGCACCCTCGTCGAAGATTTACAGCGGAAGCTTTGCGCGCACGAAGTCGATTTCCTGGGTCGTAAGTTTCTTCTTACGGCGTACTTGCTTTATATCACCGTTTCTTTATGAAAGACTCGATTGTTTACGTACCGATATCGCAGAGCAAATTTTAGAAATTAAATTTTTGTAATTCTTTATAATTCTTCATTCATGAACTTTATTAAAAATAATTCAAGTTGTCAAACGTGTACCACAGTAAATCTACAAAATTACTATAAAAAATTACAAATTGGTTATTTTGACCACTCGCGTAATTACGGAATTAATAAAAAGAAGTATGCGAAATGTAAAAGCCATTGGATATCGCGAAAATGAAAAAGACCTACCTCTTTCCTGTATTTTTTAACTTTTTAAATTGTCCGTAATTGTTCTATTTACCTTTATTTTCATCTCTTGCAATTAGCATCGTTATACCGTGTGACTGCTATTTGTACTATTTTTGTATCAAAGGATCGTTCCCGTAGAACATATATAAATTAATATTAATATTAATATTATCGACACGTAGATTCGCCATCGTCCCGTAATTACGAACAAACTTAATTATGGACAAACTTTCCCGAAACAAGAGTACGTTTCATCAAGTCTGTACGATCGTTTTCTTCGAGCAGCTCGGTGAATTTCCGAAGTAGGTAAGATCCAGCTGAGAACAATGACGTATTTGTCCCGTCTCGTAAAAGCGGACGGACCTGTTTATCTCTGGATCTGGCCTGCAGATACTCTGCAAGATCCCTCTTTTCTTAGAGTACTTAGGTCCCAGTTCTTACACACGACGTCCTCGCCTGCCTCATTAAAGCTGGTTGCAGCTATGGGCGTTCCGGCCAGTAGGAAGATACCTGGCGGTAGACGCGTCTTCGCCACCAGCAATTCGTTCGGGGCTTGCCGTCAGCATCTCCTAGATGCTACCTTTCACCCTTCGCTCTCTATCTCGCTCGTTCTCTTCCCTTTTCACCCCTATCTCTAGCTCTGTATCTCTTTTCGTCTGATTCGCCAGCATTGCAATTTTTCGAGTAACGCTGCGTGCCTAATTAAATTTGTCACTCGCAGCGGAGTGATGCGCCGGAACTTAACGTAAGCTCCTTATTTCAAGATACAAGTTGCACACTTTGAAATAATTTACTTTGGCGCTGGGGATGAAATCAAGCGTCTCCTTATGGTATCTTCTTTTTACTTCCTTAGTTTCTCTGTTGTCGAGGGAACCGGAGATGTGTCGATCTTTAACCGGTGAAAATGGCGATGATTTTTGTCAAAGTTGCATTGGATCAATCGTGGAATATATTTTTGAGTGAAAGGAACAATAGCGCTGGCGTTATATTTGGGAAGCTAGATCTGCGGAAACTAGAATAGGTTTATAAAGAAGAAAAGGAAGTAACAGCCGAGTGTCGACCGTTCTTGACGATCTTTAAAAGGCTTACTATGTAAAATTTACATACTAAGAGGCTTAAATCTACGCGATCTGTATCTTGTCATCTATTCCTGAAACTCGTTCTGCACGTTGCGCGATAAATCGAGCTTCCGGATTAAGTCGATCTTTCTTCCGCGCGAAGAAGGAAAGATTACACGTTTTACTCCGATATTTTGTACAAATTATCCGCATAAATTACATTTAACGTGTATTCACGAGCGGAATAATTCTCTAACCAAATTTTTCTATCGTGTTAGCTTCGTTTAGCTTTCCTTCTATCGATGGACGACAATTCTATCAGCGTTGCACCACACGTAGTAGCAGGTTCTCGATTTTCGCTTTTTACCTGTCCCTTTGCCTTTCTCTTTCCATCTGGAAAAAGATAAGCGAGCGCCGAGTTTACATAAAGATAGAATGAAAATAATTTATTTGGTTGCCAGTGGGGAATTGAAACGGACTCGAGGTCACGGCCGATGGTTCGACTGACGGAAGGACGTGGATTAAGGGCTGGCTCGTGCCGAATGGAAATTGGGAATCGGCTAGGTATCGATGAATCACCCATCCACCGTGGCTGTTTCTATCGATTTATCGGGTTGGTTACGGTGCTGGACTGTTGCCCAGGTGATTTGACGCTATTCGCTCCCCGAGCCGGTACCTTTTTCGTACTTGGATGTAGCCTGGCAACACTGGCTTTGTTCGGTCAGTTTCGTATGAGAAAATAGTGGCAGAGAATCGGCGCGCTGCAGTTGGATCGGTTACAAAACGGAAAGATTTAGGGCCGTTTTAAATTCTTTGTAAATCTCCGATACAGACCGAGTTGCGTCCGTTTTGCGTTCCGCGGTACAACGCGTTTTCGCGCAATTTCTACCGTTCCGTTGTTGCTATACCGTTCCGTTGCTATACCTACAGCTGCCACTACTGGCCCATCGTACCACCGAACGACTGTTATTTAATATTAGTGCCCGAAACAATGGTTCGGTATGGTGCGGTCTGTTTTGGCAATACATGCGAACATTTAATGTTATGTATTAATATTTATGGTATTGTTCCCTCATGGTAACCTATTGTGCATCGAACTCAACCGTTTCCAGTTAACATTTCGCGCGGCTCTAATTACGAAATTAAATTCTCCGTATATCGACTGTTACACGGATAGAAGAGTTACTGATAATTCAAACAGTTCGTTACTTTTTGGAAAAAAAAAGAAAAAAACGTTGAATTGGTTTTGTAAGAGGAATTTTTCTATATGGTTTGTGGACTGATTGCACAGATCAATTATCTATGAGATAAATGATTGCGAATGGTAATATCATATGCAGCTACTGTAATATAATTACGCGCATCTACGTTCGCTAAACAAAATTAGTTTTCCGTCGTTTCCATTGTTACCATTAGAACGATTCATTATCCGCGTAGTATCAGTCTAAATATCTGCATTACGAACGAATTTTCTTTGTTATTTCTTTTTCTATTTTTTGGCTGGTCGTTTTTTCCAAAAATTCTCCGAGTTTCTCTGAATTCTTCTGTTCAGTTTCTGTTTCTCGTGGCTCTGTAAACGACTCCGACCTCCGTGTTACGTAAGAAACTGTTTTTAAATTACAAGTATTCCAACGTGCCTCGCATATTTCTCGTATTTCGCTTTAAGATGATCTTGCCTCAAATGAGAAATCTTTGCTTGAGTTTACCAGACAGTTTCGTTTGTCAGTTCGTCGTCAACTTCTTTTTCGCTTCTTCACCGTTTCCAGATGTTTCCCGCATTATTATTCTCATTTAACGTTTCTTGCTTAAGGGAAATCTGGAATTGCCTTGTTCTCAATCTGTTTGAGAATTCCTCGTTCTAGTCGTTCTTCAAAACCCGTTTTCGTACCATGTTCGACGTAGCTGCCATAGTCTCTTCCTAACCAAGGAAATAATTTCGTACTTGACCATTCTAGAAAATCAATTATCCTACGTCGTACGTTATGGTACAATGATTTACGCGTCACGAGTTTCATCGAAAGAAACACAATGTCCCCTCGTGTCGTGTAGTTTTTCCCGCGGAGGAGGGTTAGCGAGAATACTAAGCAAGCCAAACTGCGAACAGGAATCGTGCCAAGATTCGACGATGCTTCGGATCTCGGTTCCGGAGTTCGGCGTATGCCGTGGTATTGTTTATTCGAATTCGAGGTAAGAACAATCCGTGGTTCCTCTCTGTTTGTCTTTGGAACGCGAGACCTGCTGGGTCTCTTGGTGCCGTGTCTACTGGAATGTGAGATTACGAGACTCCGTAAACGATGAAGAGAAAGTAGCACTTGCTATCGCGGATCCTGAATAACGAACGAATCCTTCGAGGAATTTCAGGCGTGTTTGCCTTCGTACAACGAGTAGTATCTCCTCCTCGAGTCGATACCTTAATAATCTTCTCCCCTTTCTCTATCATGGGTTTACTTCCTCTCGTTTTTCGCCACCTTAATCGCAGAGTACATATTTCTTCTTCCTTCTTTCTCGTTGTTTAACTGCAAATTAGGAAGATGGAAATTCTCTTTGTACACTCCCTTTCAATCTACTTCCTTCGAATTAGCCTGTCCGTACTTATTAGAGCACGTCGTTACGATGTTGCGGAGACACACTAGCCAGAAATATGTATAGGTGGACGCGCACAGACCTAGATGCACAAACACATAGGTAAGTGTATGATGCTCGAAGCGGTACAAGCAATCGGGGCGTAAAATCGAATGGATTCAATTTCTGTCTTGATTCGCCGACTTCATTACTCCCCTTACACATAGGTGGCTGTATATGTATCCGACCACTTCATGCATTTACCGGTCTCACTTCCTCCCTTTCGTGTGTCTCAAGGTAGTTGGGATTCGAAGGGTTCTTCAGGCTGTATGCCCAATCGCAAGGGTTCGGCGATTCGACCTGTTCGTCTCGACTCTGCCTCGACGAAGGGGTCACGGTTAAAATTGAGACAGTGAGTAGAGGGTTGAACGAACGACGAGGGGAAGTTGGAAAGAAAAAGGCGTTATCCGGTGAGGAGGGATATTCGAAGTCAGGGTTATACTCCGGGTAGACTTTTCGAGAGCGGTGAAATTGGATAAGAGAAAGTGAAGGGAACGGTTTGACGAATGAAAGCCGATCGAGGAGGTTGGATGACAGGGGAGAAGAAAAGGACATAATGAAGTGCGACGTTCATTTTTTTATGCGGTTTAAGATTCTGCACGCCTCTACTTGTTTTCCTAATATTGGTACATTTTAATTCTTCGCTGACTTCTTTCGAAGACTAATTAAATTATTTCGACGCGCTATGGGATATATAGAAAGAACAAAACATCCAATTGATTTAAATTGTCGTTTGTATTATATCTAGGTTGTAGATGTCAGTGCCATAATACGTATGTTGTCATCGAGTCTCTCAACCTTGAGATCTCTGAATTACAGTCTAGCGAGTCCAGGCTTGTCATTGTCGAAAGCTAAAGACCCTTGGGTCATTGGTCCCTCGACCTCGTAGTCATCGATGTCAGGTTACAGAATCTCGGGGTCATCGATATCAAGTTTCTGGGTCCATCTACTCATTGATATCACGTCCTTCATCCGTGACGCTGTCGATATCGAATTCAATCCTATATATTGTACTGCTTGATAGTCGTACATTTTATAGTAACTGCCCTTTAAAAATATATCTGCATTATTCATGCATCTATCGAATAAATCTATCGAACGAATACTAATCGCTGCATAAAATCTGAAAGCCGAGTTGAAAACTAGATTGAAAGGTAAACGTACGCGAACCATGGAAAATAGGGAATCTCCGACAACGTATCATTTCCAATTTTCGGTGGAACCGTGGCGCTATCATCGAGAAGCATTAAAACCGAATATTGTTGGTATCTCGCGAATCAATAAGGAGCAACGGTTATGTAGGCCCTCTATTCCAATATCGAGACCGCCATGCAGATTTGTAATGCCTGGTTTTGCTCAGCAACCGTGTTCCGGAAGCAATTCTCGGCCACGAGAGCGAAGTGCAAAACCGAGAGCCGCTTAATTTCCAGCAACGACCTGGTATCCAGCAACAATATGCCGATGTCTGACGCTTGATACGTTTCCTCTCGTAATCCAGGCTTGTTGAAAGGAGCGAGCTCCCGCTGATGAATTCAATTTTCACATACGTGTGCGCGAATGGAAACGCGGTTTGACTCCGGCTAGGCGCGTGACTTGTGCGCGACAATCTGCTGCTGATCAGAGATAGGAAAATAAAGTCTCGCTGGTACCGTGCACGTTTCAACTCGGTTCTGTCTCGTTCGATTATCAATCGATCAGTCAATCGTTGATGTTGCACGTCACAATCTGTTATTCTTTCTTCATGCTTTTCTGATTTTTCAATTTTCATTCGTTTAATTCGTAAGCGATTTTAAGGATCGACGATAACGTGGGAAATAGCAAGCAGATAACATACTTCGGTTGCGTATCGCTTGTTGGCGAGGAAAATCTTTCGATTCTCTTAATTTTGTGACTTTGTGCGTCGAAGCGGCGTTTAGCTGTTTTCTTTTTTTTTTCTACTCTCCCTTGATGTCAGCTTCGGGTTTTCCAATAAACGAGCAGTTTGTTTTTCTACGTTCGTGAAGCGATATTTTTTTTGTTCTTCTTGCTTTTCAAGCTTTCCCTGTTTTTTTCGTCTTGTTTGGCCGTTGCACCTTTTTCCAGTCCTGTTTTATTTGAATACAACCATTGGAAGCACCTGGTCCGCCACACGCGATTCACCGATTTTTATCGCTGATCCAACGTATTCCTTACGCCGGTAATCATATTTTGTCTTTTAATTAAATCTCGTTTCCCGTCCGTTTCTGCAACGCCGACCGACTCGCTGTATTCTCAATTTCGTTATGCAATATGCATTTATGATTTCTCGCGGAACACTTTTTTATTTTGATCTCCTATTAGTGGTACAATAGTTATTAACGATAAGGATTCACACGTATCAGAGTAGTTGCAAAAATAGTAGTTTTGCGCTTCGTTAATTCTACAATATATAAATTATACTAGAAGAGAGACAGCGGACCACATAAAATCTAACATATCGATCGATTCACCGATGGCTCCAATCTTTTTCACGTTTCAGTCAAATTCTATTCAAAGTTATTTCATAACGCGCTTTAGAAAAACGTAACTTATCACTTACTATAGAATATTTGTTCAAACCAACTTAATTTTTTAAGCTTTCGCACATCGAGTCTCTATTCGCAATCGCACTCCGATACTCTCGAAGCAGTTAGAGCGATGGCGTCACTTCTATTAAGCCGGAAATCAAAGGCTACCATAATTTAATCTCGTATTTCGGCGCAACGTAAAACGACTACGTTTCGATGAAACGTTCGGTGTCGTATGTACGTGTAGCAATCGAATACATTCGTTGGTCCAAATAGTGCTCGCATGGTGAACGTTAGTCAGAGACCTAATTACTCTGTGCCTTTACTGGGACTGATGTCGATTGTGCTAGATATTGCAGTGGGCACTGATACTCAGTAGATGCTTACTGGGTTTCTCATTAAACCATCGAAAATCGTATCGACAATTTCTTGTAAAAATAGTCGTATGCCATCATTTAACATCTTCAGATAATAGCGAAACTTATAATTAGGTATCTATCATTGAAACGTTATTATTAGATGATTAATTATATAATAATCGATTAAATATTTATTTTCTTCATTCGTTCTATTTGAAAGGAGAAACTAGCTTGAAGAATTAATCTATATTTCCTCGAAATCTGTCCAGTTTTATATCAGAGGAGAAAATGGAATTACAAAAAGCGTAAACGGAATCACTTGCCTTCAGATTAGATTGCTCGAATTATTACGCTAGTCTTCTCTTACTCCGAGTACTCAATCTCTATTCAGATTAAATTTATCGAGTAAACGTGAAAAGAAACTCGCAGCTGCGAACCTCGTAAAGCTTCGCCTCTATTTTCGACCAATTCGGTAACGTGAAAGATTCGAGACACCAGCGCGCTTCGCCAGAAGCTTCTTATTAATTTCTGGATACGTTTCTCCCATCGAGAACAGTCATGGAGGATACTTGAACGAAGCAGGTCGGCGGAACGGAGACGGAGAAGAGACGCCTTCTAGCTCGCGTTCCATCTTCCCGACGTTTTCCTCTTCATCTTCGGTCGGGTGCTTGGTACTCGCGTAAGGCGAGTTAAACATAACTCCTGTCAACTGTAGCCGGAACAAAACAAACAGAAGTTACTTCCTGGGTTGGTCGCGGCGGCGGAACTGCCGGATAGACCCACCCACGTCCTTGCTGCATCCAGCGGAAGCTCTTTTACTTCGTGCTACCCCATCGTCACGGCGGGATTAACTTCCTTTGCCGCGCGAAATTAAATTATCAAGTTTTCCGCCGTAGAAGGACCGCGTATCCCGCAACCAACTCCGAAAAGGGGCACCGAGCTTTAATTCGATTACTTATTTAAATTATACGCCACGAAAATGTTACTTTTACGCCTACATATCGAATTGTCCACGGGCAATGCAACGTCCTTTCCAATTCCGTTCAATTTTTCATCGTAAACAAGAACCGAACGGCTAGCCATTTTGAAACGGAGTTAATCCCCCGTTCCATGCCAGAGTTTTTCGCTTCGAATCGCTGGTAATCTTAGCAACTGTTCGACTTTCAAATAGTTGTTGGCGAGATTGCTTAAAAATTTATGATGGAAGTTGGTTCGAGATGAAAAATCGCCCCTACTTTTCTAAAGATATTACGGAAAAGTTAGTAGCAGAGAGGATTTAGATACGTTAGCACTGTCCACGAGTGAAAAATAACTTGGAATTCATAAGAAAATTCCGGTTATAAGAAGTTAAACAAACCTGATCTAAATTACGTCTTTCTAGCTGGTATTTCAAAGCTATTTGTGGCTGTCGTGAATTTAGATCTATACTTCGGTAGATACATATTTAATCGACGTATCCATTTATGGAACAGCAACGTGTACGTCGATGGGCGAGATCAAGCGAAACGCGAAATAGGAATGTTGGATCGATCGGGCGGATCGAAGGCGTATTTAACTTTCCAATCGACGGTCTCTCTTCGATAATGTCAGGTCGGGCGACTCGCAGCTTCCGAACTTAAATAATGGCGTTCGGCCGTGGGGCGAATATAACTTAAGGGCACATTCATCCTCGTAAACGTTGGACTTTCGGCACGATCCATCACATTGATGAATCGTTCACACCAAATGGATTTACAGCGACTAAGGGTTACTCGGCGCTAAGAGTGCTCCAAGTGAACAGCGGACGTCCGCATAAGTAACTCATCGAAAGAGGCATTTGTTTTAACGAGACATAATGAAGAATCTTCCCGACCATTATCGTCGAGACGTTCGTTATTCGTGATTGGTTTCCGTTGGTGCCATTATATTCGCATCCACGTTGTTCGAGAGTTCTAATTCGAATGTCTTAATTGTCGGTACTCCTCGTATCCGAATATTCCTCTTATTCGAACGATCTTCAGGTGTATTGGAACTTGGCAAAAGCAAAAGATATTTGTGAGAAACTTTTGTACGAAGAAATTGATAACGCTGACACTTGGATGTGACCGCATAATAATAACAAATACAATATCGTTTACACGATTCTGCAAGTTCTGAGAAAATGCACGAAACACGAAAGCTTGACTATAGCTGTTAAAGAATCACGAACGAAACAACGTTCCGGAGTCTCGATTCAAAGTAATCGCGTCGTAAGGAAAAAGAACGGACTTCCAATTTCCTCTTTTCTCGTAATTTCGTTCACATGAAGGCTCCAGCAAGCTACCTTTTCTCCAACCGGACGCTTGGAAATTGCTCGTTGGTGACGTGGAAGGTGTACGGCCGATGTCACCAGGGAAACTGCTGAACAACTTCACTCTATTCTCAGCACTGAACTAGCACGCTGCTGGATGCCTAGAGCCTCTTGCACGCTGCACCGTACAGACTCGAAGCAGATACTGCACGACAAAGTCAGGACTTGCTACGACAGTTTGGGAGCTCGTGCACGGGATGTGTTGCGGCTCAGGGCTATCTGGAACAAAAGGGGTGGCTGGTGGCGCAAGGAGAGGGACACGTATTACCACGACGTGTCAATTGTTCCAGAAGACCGGAAACTTATCGGCCGCTTCGTAATCCTGTATAGAACGTGGCTGGTTTCGTGGCTGGATTAGCTACAAGGAGAGCTTCCGGAATATCGGCGAACAAACTTTACCAACGAACTGTTTCACCCGCGTTTCCTTTCTTTTTTATTGCAGGCTAGTTTCCGTCTCTTTCGTGGTTTCCCCTTAGGCAGGCGAGCAACTATTTGAATACGGACAAGCTCGTTCGACGCTTAGGTTTCTTCTTTCGTGTCGTGTTACAGTTGCAGGCGTCGCAGCGTCGGCACGAAGCTCGTACCCCGATCGTGTGGTCCTTTCAGACGACAGAGTGCCTCGACTAATGGTCTAGTTAAAACGCATTTTTCGCGAATAGCTAGAAGTTAGCCCGAACTTTTGCGGCCGCGACAGAAACACTACGATCGAACCGATAAATTCAATTCGAACTTGTTACGGAAAGTTTGAGAGCTTCGCGTACAGGTTTAAGGACTATCGGTTGATCGAGCTTCCGATGGATTGTAGACCGTGCTCCGATATCGTAATTTTCGAATCTACTGGAAAATTCGGTCGTCAGAACTTTTAATATTTGTCGACAGAAGAATTTTCATGGAAGTCGACCGATAATTCGTCGAAGAGAGAGAGAGAGAGAGAGAGAGAGAGAGAGAGAGAGAGAGAAAGAGAGAGAGAGAGAGAGAGAGAGAAAGAGAGAGAGAGAGAGAGAGAGAGAGAGAGAGAGAGAGAGAGACTCCGTATTCGGCATAAGAAACCAGCCTCCTTTCATGCGGTTGGCAAATTTAATTTATTTGCCCGTTCCTAGGGTAGTTTCGTCTCAAAGACACGAACGACAGTCCTGCTCTTCTCCCCTCGCCCCCAACGTACGTATTTCCAATCATCCTTTCGCATGGCACCGGTTCGCAAACGGAAAATAAAATTGCTCGTCTGCTGCATAATTTCGACGAGGAGAACGCGCAACAGCTACATAAAACATCATTCGATGCTCTCGTTTCACTGTCGTATGTATTTTTTATCGGGTGTCAAGCTTTCGTCCGTAGAAAAATGCATTTCCCACTCACCTGCATCGCGCGCCGCTCCGCGTCGCCGCGTGGTTTTCACGCGCACGCGGTTACCTATGTAATGTCGTCGTCATTTCGATGAACGACACTCACACTATCGTTCACGAGATACGTAGTGGAAATTTTTATGTACTGCGCCGGCGAACGTACCTCGATAGGTGAAAACATTGCGATTCTCTCGCGTGTGCTACCAATGAAATTCGACTGACACGTAATCAATTCTGGTTTTGTCGCGTCAGACTCGCATTGTTATGTACGTATATGAATATTCAGCAGTCGAGCGTTTATGAAGCTCTTTGTCGGAATGTGCACTTTGATCGATACGAAAGAACTCTGTGAAGCGGATAGACGATTGTACGTTATTCTGGCAAGTCGATTGGATTCTCTGTCTATCCGTACGAACGACTTCCTACATATCGTTCTTTCTTTCTCCGTGAATATAATTGTCGATTTCGTCAATGTTGCGATGCTTGGTATTTAGTATCGTGTGTTGTTCTAGTATAAAATCAAATATCTACGTTATTCTTCATATAGATTAAAAATCGCGAGTAATCGACAGTATCGATTGTAAACTCGTACGATGGATGCTTGGAAATTCGAAATTATAACGTACAATGTCAAAATACCTTGCAAATTGCTACGAGCGATGCATCGTTCGCGAGTAATGCTCGCGTCGCACAAGCTACTTGGTGATCGTAGCTACTTTGACAGTTATGCGGAGGATGTGCATCCCATAATTACGCACATGACGTCACGCTTACCGGGAACTGCTGGCGTTAATTAAGTAATTTCAATTAAAATTCTTCACGGTTCTCGGTGCTTTATATGCTGACACGAACTGAGTCGGGGCTCGCAACTTGGACGAACACTCGTCATCGTAAACAAGTTCCACCTCATCCCAGCTTCCGGGGTCAATTTGTATGCAAAACTCGCTCGTAAAGGCTGTATCCATGGAAAGCCGAGGCCATCTAGCTGGCCTCCGCTGCTTCTGACGGGACACGGGAAAAATTTCGACTGTTTATCAGACGAGGATGCACCAACAAGAAGGTCCTCTTTCTTGAATTTCATCGTAATAACTATGATATTGAGTAATTAGTACAAGAATATACCTTCAGGCTTCTTAGAGTTTGCATTAATGTATTAATATACCGTGAGAATATATCGTTTACGTAAATTGTTATAATATTTTTTCCAGAATTTATTTAAAGTACATTCGTAGTAAAGAGGGTTGCTACTGTACTTAAATTCGATTTCGATCCAATAAATAAATTTATACGAACAGTTTTTACATTTATTTGTTAAAAATTTATCCAGTGTTTGCCTTACAGTTTATTCTTATACACATGTACTGCGTACGTAAGCAAAGTAACTTGCTTGTATGGTTTCTCTTAATTGGAAGAACGTTTATGTTTTTGGGGATGTTATCTAGTACATTACCGAGAGACAAGCCACTAAGCACGGTTATAAAACCGGCAATATTGCTATCTGAGCCCTTCTAAATCCATGCGACCATAAATTCCTTCTTGAAGCATTTCGTAATTAAGAAAACACCGTTCCAAAAGCAACTTCGTTCCATAGCAAAACAAATCTGCTTGGAAATTACCTCGGAAACGATTATGGCAACAATTTTGATATACTTCCTCCGGAGAAACACTCGTTAGATCGTAAAAGTACGATTAATGTCGAAATATCGATTAGCCGTCCAGATTTGTCAGTGCGCTAATATTTCCAGGGAACCGCTTTATAAACTGGCACACGGTCCATTGTCGTGTCAGTTAAGTCCAGCAGCGGTGTACTGTTAACGATAATGCAAGGTAATAGAGTCTGCTTTGACACGGTCGAAATTAAGCGAACTTTAATTGAAATTTATACTCGGCACACAGCTTTAAAGCGCGTCTAACAGCGATGCTTTGAAAGTCTCACTCTTTCTTTCTCTCTTCTGATTCGTCTCACTTTTTACGCGGCGATTCCATTCTCGCGTACACACTCGGAAAAGAAAGAACGAATTTTCCTACGGCAATTAAACGTGGTCGTGACGTTTAAAATGATGCTTTTTGCCCGACGTTATCTTCCTTTGAGCCTTTAACGCCCGAGACAGCCGGCGTTTTCAGTTTGCGAAAACCGTTCTAAAACGTTTATCCTTCGCCACCACGATGAAACAACCGTATTCCTTGCTTCCTTTGTCGCGTTTTACGTAAAATAGTTGGAGTAACGAGGGGAAAAATGTTGCTCGCGTACGCGTATGAACCTTCTTCATTTCGATTTATTGTTCGCTTTTCCGCTTAATCGCCCCGTTTAACTTCAACCTAATAACTCTTCGTTTAAGAATATTTCAGAAAATTACTTAATCTAATTTCTGTTTTATGATCATAAACGAGGTCGTAGTAAACAAGTTAAACAGTCAGAGTTACTATGTTTTCTTCGACGAGGATTTCGCGATACCAAAAGTACACAGTTCCATAACACATTCAGAATTGATTTTATAGAACATGAAATGTCAGTCGAACAAACAAAATCGACTTCTATTCGCGATGAGTTACAATGGTTTCCTACCTGATATTTGTTCTATCGAAAAAGCGAAATTCGGCTACTAGGATCGTACTACGAGTCCGGGGAACAAGCAACAGAGTAGAAACGAGGATGCACGTGAGTATTACGGAGCGATACTTTTGCACCTACGCGTTCGTCACTGTTCGTTAAACGCATTTCTATGTTCGTAACACGTGCTCATGTGAACATTCTGAAACAAATGTGTGTCATTTCATGCATTTAGGTAAATATGGACCTTCAACTGGAGTAACGCAATTTCAATAAATGTACATTTTCTGGAAAATGATTATTTATTAGGATTACTTTCTTCTTTATACATTTACTACCAGAATAGTTAGTAGCAAATGACACAAAACACGGATTTTGCACTGCTCGTGCAACTTGTATGATACAGCGCAGGATTATGTTTAGGTTTAATAATAATAGAAAATCGTAGGGATAGAGGGACTTATAATTAAAATACCGCATGTATTATATCAATGTATACTATGTTTGCGTAGGTCTGATCAGCGAAGGTTTTATCTACTGAGTATTTCTGCTTCCAGTAGCGAACTTTATTCGAAACTTTTTTATCTGTAAAGAAAGTACTTGAGCGCGGTACGGTACACTCGCTATGACAGAAATTCTTCGATCAAATATAATATATCGGCTTTCACAGCGACTAGACAGGAAACACGAATCCGCTGTCAAAGTAACAATAATATTTGCTCGCTGCTAATCAAATTCCACAGAAATCGGATAACGTCGGTGAGAACAAGTTAGAGAGTTATCTGATCATTAAGAAGAAAACGCGAACCAGTCAATCTATTATATCAATATTAAACGCACTTAATAACAGTTGTTCCATGTTTTCAAAACACATGACTTTATTATCTCGTCCTGTGATTATCGTAAGATTGCCACTATCACCTTATAAAGGGAAAAAAGTTATCGCCGTTTATTAACGATTTATTAAGAGACATAAATTTTAATCGACAATTTCCTCGGCGCTAGAAGAAGAAACGCAGGAACGAGTTGGCCGTCGCGAATGAAGCATTTTGATGCGAGGCGTCGTTTCGAACGTGAATCACGCGGCGTTCGTAACTTTCTTTTATAGCGTTGCAAATCACGCGCCAGGTAGCGGATAAACTGTTAATTATAATTACGTCGCTGCCAGTGCGCATAACGATGACTGATTTGTACAAGGCAAATGCGAGCGAGTCCGTTGCCTGGTAATAACGTCGACGCTCGTAATATGGAAATGCGGGGTCATCGATAAATTATAATAAACCGGCGAAGTCGACTTCGATGCAACGCGAGAGACAATATCGATCTCGACCGGTCAGGAATTTCGAGAATATCGGTAACGAATATTAAATCGTTAAACGCTCGGCCAGGACATTATCTTGGAATACATTCTTCTGTTTGACTGCGATGCTAAGCTTTTTCATGGTGTACTATAGGATCAATTAGGTCAATCAACGTATTCCTTGATTTTTACCGGGAAGATCGTAATTTTAGCTTTAATCAGACTTCTGAGAATCAGAGATCTCGGAGATATTCTTATACGCGTTTGTAGACATATGGGGAGATTTTCTTTTTGAATATTGAAATATATAGGCACTTCTTTGAGTAATTCGACGAACTCGCTGGTATAAGTTAAAGCTATCCGAGTCACTCGGTAGGTTACAGGCACTTTGAACTGAATAATGTAGGGCACTTAAAATTCGCGTCCCGAAGTACACGTCTCAGGTCATGAAATTAGAAATTCCACTTTACTGTGAGGCACTACAATATGGTGTGCAAAATTTCAGAACTTGGCTAATCTAGTTACGGAAAGCAGGTCGACCTGTCACTTGTCATTTAATTTGAAATTTACTGAAATTGTCAACAATGTACTCGAAGTAAAATAGATTACATTATTATAATTATTATAATTGAAATAATTTGCGACTGTCGTCGTAGAAGATACATACACAGCTGGTACCACCCGCGATTTTTAAGTGGTATAAGTCGTCCCATGGTCAGACCGATAGACAGGATCCTAACTTTATTCGTTATTGATATCGTAACTTTATTTTTATTCTTTTAATGATAGTTTCAATACATTTATTCAAAACAATTCCTTTTCGTCTTCGTATAAGATGAACGTAACTTGCCCCATGTCATGGAATTTCGCCGTAAAACGAGGGAACGAAACAAGATCAAAGATGCTAAGTAACACGAACCATTCACAGAAAGTTTTTGAATTAATTCCGCGAAGGGTAACGAAAATTTCACCTTTGTAGATCGTAGTGATAAAATATCGCGATACGTAGTTATCCGTAGTTCATGGGCGGTTCCTGAGTAAATCGTTTCTGTTAAAAGCGTTAACCAAGGAAGATTTTGGAATAGTAACCTTCGTCGCTGATCTCAGTTAAGCGGCTGAGATTCGTGTAAAGCTGCAGAGTGCAGAGAATATCCCAGAGTTTCACCGCTACTCGCTGAAAGTGTCTCGCAGGTTGACCAAAAGCAAAAAGACGGGAAAAAAAGAAGGAAACGAAGGAAAGGGAAAAGTGGAGGACGAGGAAGAGAGAGAGAGAGAGAGAGAAAGTAGAAGTAAAAAGAAAAAAAAGTAGAGAAGCCGGAGAGTTTATCGGGCAATTTATCGTCACGAGTAACCCTCGTCGCTATCACGGATTGGATTAAAACAGTGATTAGCACGAGAATCGGGCGTGTTAGGCGTGCGTGCTCTCCTCTGTTATCAGAGTCAGCTATACGATAGCGATCGGACATTTAGTAGCCTCGATAGTGACGCTAATCCGGAGTTACGAAGGAAGGAAGCAGTGGTTGTCAACCGTTATCCCGGGAGGAACAGTAGTTTCGTCCGGTGAACTTGGACACGCAATCAGAAGGCCATGTAAATTGTAGATTAGCGTTCGAGCGACCGGCAGCCTCTTTACCCGATCGCCGCCCAATACTCCGATAGCGAGATGGAAATTAAAACGTTTATGGTGTATGGACTACTTTGGGCTAGTTGGCTCGTTCGTGGAAATCCCTTAGGAAATTACGGATATTAGACGATCGGGTTAATGCTCGACCCACGGGAATAGAACGGGAAAAACGATAAAAAGTGTTCGAAATTTTTAGCGAAGGCATCACCAGGGGCCGATTTAAACGTCTTGTCTATCAACGGAGCCTGCAGGCATCTAGGATAATTAGATTTTACCGTTTCGAACGTTTCTTGGAATTACCTAGCGCGCGTTTCATTCGAATTCGTATGCATACGAATTGTTTCCCCTGGTCGTGTTTCAGCGACCAAACAATAGATACCGAGCGTTTCTCGCAGATTTGTGTGATGTGTCATAACTCAGACTTAACCGTGATTTATGACGATCGCTAATCTCATCAGTCGCTCGGAACGTGTAAGTAGAACAAACCGACGAAAGGATCACCGTTGAATTTTACTAATGCGTCCGTAATATAACAAAGGGGGATCCATTTCTAGCGATCATCTACCAGCGTGATGTACGTCTTTCTGTCATGCGAATGCAGCATCGTTGGGAGCGGCTACTGGATCTTTCTTTCTGCCACGTACAAAAGTTTCCCTGGCTATTAATCCATCCATATGGATTAATACATAATCACCGTTCGTCGATTCGTCTTCCAATTTATAGCTACCGGCGATGGTTGTCCGATATCAATCAAAGGTTGTGTATAGTCAAAGGTAGCTTTGATATACGCGTTTTTTTTTTTTTTTTTTATCGGTACAGTTATATCGAAGGTTAGCAGCCAGGTACGTCGGATGTTCCTGCGATTTGGCTAATTAATTTTCAACACGGGAGATAGCGAAGCCAGGACTAAGGCTAGGAGAAGACTTCACGATTGTAAAGATTATAAGGAAAAGCAAATTTCTTAGAAAATTATTTCTCGAGTTCGAAAATCGAATTCGACGCATCAATGTTGGGGAATATAAAACTCGCCTTTCATATTATAAACGTAATCCAAATCGACGTTCTTAACGGCGATCGATACGTTCGTGTCTTTGTCACGAGCAAGGATTTCCAGGACATGATTCCAAGCGCTAGCTGGGTTCAACGGAACCGTATCGTGGGAAATCGAATTATCGTGAAATATTCGAGTCCTTTGGCTCGGAGCATCCAGGTTTCTTCGAGTTACTTCGCGTAGTGTAAAAGCTTTTCGAATAGAAGGAATTTTCCAATGTAACGAGTGGAGCGTGCACCAAGTGCTAGAAAGCGAGCCAAGTAGCGCACGCAATGATAATGCGCTAGAAAAAGAGAACGGGAGTGAGAATACAGAAGTGCATTAAGCCGGCAATTAAAACGGAACTAGGGAATTGGAATTTACCGCGAGGCGAATCAGCAGGCTACGGTTCGGCTTCTTCCACGAGCACATCCAAAGCTTAGAAGTTTCGTGTAAATCTACGCGAAACGCGGCTCCCGACGTCGAAACCTTGCTAACCCTCTGCACCAGCCCGAGCCGAGTTTCGATACTTCAATCCTTTCCTTTTTCCACTTCTCTTTCTACCGCACCGGTAGAGGAAAATCGTAAATTCCTTTGAATCGCCACCGCTTTCCGTTTCTCCCTGGCCTTCGGTTAATTCCGGTTAATTAACAGGCCGAGTCAGGGAATGGCCAAGGTACAGAAAACAAGGAAATTAACCTTTAAACACGCGACTTTTGAGCAAGCTTTTTTGGAGAATCGAGCCTTCTTAACGAAAACAACGCGTTTTATTCCGCGTAATAATATTTATTATTAGTTCCGAGAAGATTGTTAACGTTTCTAAGTTTCGCAGATTATTTGTTTATTTATTTACGAGGAAATGTAGCATTACAGATGAGAATTACAATACTTTAGAAATTTTCTTCGACATGCAGAAGTACGAACGAATAAAATAATATCGTGGTCTAATTACGAAAGATACATAAAAACAGCGAAGTAATGATCATAGTGAACAAGGCGTAGAATGAAAGTTTCGAAAAATTTGGTAGATCCAGATCCAGATAATCGAGGAAGAAAGTCAACGCGTACCCTTGTCATGTTAGAGAATATTGCCTCCGCCTGTATACGAAAATACGCGGTCCAACTATTTCGAAGAACAATGCGTAATTTGCAAAACGCTTTGGGCGTTCAAATTTCCAGGGTTGCGTGTTCGAATGGTTGGCGCGCGATTCTTCGGAAGGGTGAGGTCTGGCCCTTTTGTTAATATGAGCGAACATTAGGTTATCTCTCGGAGGGGTAGCGCGGCGTATTACTGGTGGCGCGTTGCTCGCGCACCGGACGGACGACGTTGGCCAACGTCGGATCGTGATTCGTTCGGTCACGCGTATCTCTTTGATATATTGCGCTCGGAGATGCGTTTTTTCCCGAGGTCGAGGCCGTGCACCAAACTTCGGATCTCTCGTTCGAGTTTTTCTCTTTTTCGCTGTCGTCTCTCGTGCCGCATCTCTCCTCCACCTTCTCATTCCCTCACCCTCTTGTCTATGAACTTGGCAGCGAATTATGGCAGTTCGCCGCTTGGAAAATACTGCACCGTACCATGAATCTGCCGTACTCGCGAGAAGTTTTTCGTTAGTTGCGATCGCCCGAGGCTTAAGCACCTCCGGATCCAACAGTAATCGTACTTCTTTTGGCGACGTTTAAACGATTGCCAAACGTCTAATTATGGTCTCTTCTTTTTGGTAACCAAGTCGATTTCATAAGAATCTTCCACCGAAGTTTTGCTTTTACCTGGCGCGCTCTTTAATGGGGTCAAAGTGTGAGTATATCGAAGTTCAGTTTTGTCTGTTACGTTTACGAGTACAAAGTGGTAAGTATATTTCGATGTAGAAATGGACGTGGACGTAATTAATTATAAATCGATGATATTTTTTGTCAGAAAAAGGTCCGATGTTTCGAACCGCATACTTGTAAGAGACCGTAATATTTGTGAGAGAAATTCAACAAATCGGACGGAAAGCTATCTTCGTATATAGGATTTATTTGAAACATCATCTGTTCGTTTTTGGGAGGCCTCGAACCATTCAACGATCGAACGCCTTCTCAATTAGCTGGATCGTAGAGCACATCAAACGCTTGAAATCCGGATAAAATGCATAGAACTCAAAAGAAAAAGGGGGCTGAAAGTAAAAAGTACGGAACGTTCGCCGCATGGCCAAACCATTTTTCACATCATCGTTCGCGCGAAAAATTCCACAACGACCAAACCGTAGGGCACTTAAACGATCCAGCGATGACTACGTGAAGTTTTCGTGCACGATATTATTGGGAAATACCTAGTGCCTATGTGTCGCATCGTTTTTCAATTGGAACCAGTGATGGCCTATGGAGCAAAAGGGTGGGAACGTTTCTCCTGGTCGAGTTTCAGCAAAATCAATATCGAAATTTACCACGATTCGCATCCTGCTGTGTAATTTAATCCTTTTCTTCTAGCCAGGTTCGTACGAACGCGGGGCGATTTATTCGGAATTCTATGAAACTCGTTTACCCTTGTGGAAATTGACACGCGATATTCTTTTGGCAGCTGTATTCCGGTAAAGTGTCAAATTTTGATTTGGAGGGAGATCCGTTCGTCAGTCGCAAATTTGTACCGCGATATTTTTTCGTCGCGTTGATAAAGGGCTTAGAAAATAGATGGCGGTAGAAAAAAATTCTTTAATGAAAGCAGATACCAAAAAAAAAAAAAAAAAAGAAAAAGCGGGATTTACATATATCCGAAATATATTTCACCGTGCGTTAAATTCATAAATGTCGCGAAAGTCGTCGAGTAAGTAACTGTAACGACAGTAAGTTCGACGGGCATCGTAAAAGGGTCACCGCCGGAGAAACACCCAGATAATTTTAAGAATCAACTTCGAATAACTACGAAGATTCCAGCTTTAATTACTGAAATGTCCAACTACCTGGTAATTATAACTTGGAAGTTCCACGGAACTTTGCTGTCGCTCTCTTGTTGTTCAGGATCAAATTGAACATTATCCTCATTCACACACGCGCAGAAGTTCACGATAGTTGGAAGGTTGGCCTTTATGATTTTAAGAGGAACTGAAGATTAGTCGTTTTGTCGATCTAGTCGTTTAACAGAGAACAAAAGATCGGTATCTATCGAATCTATACAACTATTTATTTTATCAGAAAAATCTGTTTTAAATATGACCTACTACGATATAGGAGTTGATAAGAAATAGCCAGTACAGTACTGAATGCATCTTACTGACTAATGTCGACAATACGAAGTATCGATCGATATATATCACCAAGTAACATCTTCCTTCTTTTCAATCGTCTCGATTCTAAGGTTTTCGTGATTTCCCAATTCCATCATTGTCGATACGTTTCCATTATGTGTATGCTTTGTCGAGCGAAATGCAGCTTTCAGACTACAATACCACTCACGAAATTCATATAGATAAAGTATAGGGTATACCTAGCATCTCATATATCTTCGTGCCGCTGTCGATGGTACTGATTTGGTATACGGTAAGATTAGAACGCGTACAGTGAAGTACTTGTACAGGTATTCGTACGTTCTCAATTATCTCGAGACGATAAAGAACGTCGTAGCTTTTAGATAAATAGAACAAATATCCGCTTGTTGAAAATGACATAACGTTGCAGAAACGAGAAGCTGCGTGTTCATGATTAACGATAGGTGTAACTCGATTACATTTCACGATCATAAACGGCGTGTGGCGCTGGGTAGCAAAATTTGTCGTCTTTTATCTTAATCTGTGGCGATAACTATGAAATTCTGCGTGTGGGTGACAATTTGGTTTCACTCTTTAAACAGGTTGTCAATTCGCTTCTTTTTTCTCTTCCCTGTTCCACCTTTCCCCTTTGTGTCTCGTGTTTTTAAATCGCTCATCAGACGAGAAAATTGCAGATTGTCGTGAAAATTGAAAGGACAGCCGTAAACGGTTTCCACTCGCGTACTATTTGTTTTTTTTATTATGCTTCGATAAATATTTTTACGACTTTGCAACTGTGACGTCGATAGATACGCGACGTAAAAAAGAAGAAAAGCAGCGTTCACCTGGTCGCGGGAATTTTTCGAATTTATCACCGTCGCCTGCGTTCGTCGTCGCACATCGCGAAACTCCATTGTTTCGTCAATTTAACGGGCGCGCGAAAAATAGATGAGCATTTCTACGCACGGTGTTTAACGTCGTGGCGACCGTGAAACGTTATTGACTAGAATTTGATCGTAAATACACAGCCGCAAACCAGCACCGCCGTTTACGAGTATGAAAATTGAAATGGCGAAGCGTGACGAGGCGAAAATTGAATCGTCGGATTTCCACGGCTCTCTGCTCCATTACCGGGCGGACTAATTCGAAAAATGCGCGGACTTTCATTCCAGTCTGAGCAGTTTCTGCTGCGCGACCCCTATATTCGCATGATCGAGATTGCCGATTACGGAGGATATTTAAGGGAGGAACACTTACGGAGGTTACAGGAAAAACAGGGTGATTTTCATTCCAGCATTTTTGTCTCTTTTTTTCATTGACCAAATCTTTCCCTTCGGCCAGCTCGCTTCCGAGTTCTCATCTATCTGCATGCAACAGGCGATTCAGCCTCATTCGATTTGTATTTCGATGCTCCTCGATATCCCTTTAATCCTCTTGCTGCGTTTAAAGTCCTATAGATTCGTTCCGGACTTTATATACCGCTGCCGAATCTTTCGTTCGATCTCGTTTTCGTGTGTCTCTGTTCGCGTGTGTGGTTCGCGAAAAACGTTTGCTCGCAGGTTAAGGTCGAAACGTAGTATTGTGGAAGTTGTTTTTTTTTTTTGTTTTCACAGTATAGAAAATGTTACCATCACTTTAATTTTAAATGCTGGAAGTACCGGTATATTTTTATGATCGGGGGGCACAAGGAATTGATGGATAAAGGGAAGAAAGATTGTTGAAGTTTGGGGATGACAAAAGCGGTTCAAGAGTTACCGTCAGAAAGAGCAAGAAGTTCAAAGTTTGGCTGTTAGAAATGATTGAAACCGAAAGACGAAGTAAGAAAAGAAAAAAAAAAAAAAGAAAAGGAAGAAAAAGAAAACGGAAAGTTCAAGCGAAAGAAACGTAGTGTGAACGATTCTTCATAGAATTTATTATCATATTTGTTTTACTTTATAATCAGGATTATAATGCAAACTAAAATGAAAGATACAGAGATAATCGGATTTCCCGAATGGATATTTCAAAAATATATATTTCACGGAAGACAAACGCGCTGTTGAATCAAATCATGTATGTTGCATAAGTTTCTTGAAAAGTTTGACTGCGAACCATTTTGTTTACCTGCCCATGGCTTTTTCGTTTAGTCTGGCTGTTTGAAAAATTTAGGACATATAACTCGTAGTTATGCGCAGTTTTCCTCTACAGCTAAACGATATATCTGTATTTCATTCGCAAATTTTTTAGCGGAACTGTATAAAACTGTGAAGTAATATTTAGCTACGTGTATTATTCTTAAACATGTGTTGTCGGTTCTCGTGTTTATGTATAGAATACAGGAGATATTCCTGTTTTCTTGTCTTTTCATATTTTTTATTAATTAAGAAGCTCAGTAAAAAAGTGGTACGAGCAAATTTTTTCCAAAAGTTAGATAAATACAGGAAACGATATGTTTAATCAAAGGATTTTGTTATGAATTACAATAGGATATTTATACCATATCTTCTGCAATCTCTTCAATTTCTTTTTTAATTCTCAGCAAAAACATCGCGTTGTTACGTTGTTGTTTGCATTCCTATTATTTTCTCGGGAAAATATTTCTCTTAGAGCTATTAGCTTTCAAAATAGGTTGTTGCAAATGTCCATCGTATTTGCATCTACGCGCATTATCAAACGTCCGTTCGAATTGAGTTACGAGTTACACGCGTCCGCGTGGAGCCTAGTTGCGTATAGATATTGTCCGCGTTTGAATTTCTGTTACGTGGCCCAGAGCGACGTTTTGTCGTTGAACGCTTTGAAGATATCGTTCGATACTCGGTGAAATATTTTCAAACAGTTACTCTAGAAAATCTTACGCGGAAGATATCACGTGCAATGTACGACATTTTAATACTCAGATTTATAAACACTGAAGAAATCTTTATTATATCGATGCTCTTACATTTCTGCAAATAACTTTCTTCGCTAGTAGACGTTTGTTAAACATGTCTTTCGATTTGATGTAATAAATTATTCTACTCTTATCTTGTTAATAAATGATATATATCTTTCCTATAGCATCTTCTAATTTTCTAAGCAAGATATTGTAGCTACATCCATAAAATGTTTCTGTTCAAAACACTGTGAAAGTAAATCTCTTTCGTTCTACGGTAAAAAGATTCCAAAAGTCACAGTGGTTCGCTCGTGGTCACGATCTGTACGCGAGTGGCGTGTTTTCGCTTGGTGGAACGTGAAAAGTTGACTTCCGATAAACTAGTTTATAGATTGTAAAGGGCCTTACAACACTCTTCTTCCGCTTGAGTTCATCCAACACGAGCTGTAACCCGGTCGATATCTTTACTAAAATCTCGTACCTCTCGGTTCGTTCTCGTAGTCGGGATTTAAATTTCACGAAAGTTACATGCCGTCTAGTGTGGTATTTCTCCCGAGGGTGCGATTTTTTTTTTAACTCACCGCGAAATCTATCGCTTTGGCATAAATCCCGGCCGAAACTGATGTCGCTACTGTTCCGTTATCAATGTTTCGTTTGTGTTTGTTCGTGCATGCGGAGATCCATTTTTTATGCTGGAATACAATCACGAATGCGCGCTATAACGTTTCGGGACGGCGCCAATAAATCTCGAGATCTGTAAATAACATGGGCTATATATTTTGATATCTACATAAATTCGTTTCTTTATGCGAGTCTTAATAAATTAATAGAGTTTGATTTTTCGTCACGCGGTGTACATTATAACGCGTATTACATTTATTTCGTAGTTTTATGGAACTAGATGGAATATTGTTTTACGACCGTGGGTTTCTCTGCACTCTTCGTTTATATTCCCATTTTTTGATTATTTAAAATCGTTTGCGAGGGAAACAAAGATCATAACTTCGAATTAAACACGCGTATCGGACCTAAGTAGATTCCAGAAGCGATCTTCTTCGATAGAAAGCGTCGTCAAGCGGAAGAGATAAGGTGGCGACTGCTTAACGATTCTTGTTTCGCGAACTAACACGCAACGTTGCGTCAATTTAGCCATTAGCGGCTCTTCTATTTCGTTTAGTATCAGGTATTCAAAACTTTACCTTCAACTGATAAAAGGCTTTAGCTTCCTCCGCTAGAGTTTTAAACTCTTGATACAGCTTTCCGCTTGTCTCGTTCTTCTTTAATAACCTCTTCAAGATACAATCAGAAACCGTAGATAGATGTGAAAATTATTACAAATTTCCTGAACCGAGATTCCAACGAGCTCTTCTTTTATTTAACTTAAAGAAAACGTGCTCTCGTTCTCTCTTAATCCGTATCTCTCGCCGATACCCTCAAAGAGGTTAGACTCTACCTACGACAGGGGAGCGCTCGCATATTTCCGGCCCACGATTTAACTATACGAAAAACTTGAAATTTATATCGCTGGAATCCCACCGGTATGATACGTTCGCACTTTGTTCCGTTGTACGCTTGAACATTGGCACGAACCAGATAAGGGTAATTTTGGACCGGATGATGGTCGCATTTGTATGCAAGGAGCGACGCGCGAAGGATAGAGGCAAGGGATGAGACAAAGGGGCGGCGGCACCAACCACGGAGGAACAATGAAGAAGATAAAAAAGGGCTCGAATCACACCGTCAGACCAGGAGAGGCATTGTAAAAACAAAGGACAGCAAAAAGTGATTTGTACGCACACGAGACCGAGTTTTTGAACAGAGAAGTCTCTGTTTGACTGTCGTCAACATTCGTCCAAGGAGATACTCTTATGCTGAATACCGAGTCGTTTTTTACCTTACGTACAGTTCCAAAGTATTCATACGCTGCACCGGCTAGCAAAACACTCGCATTGCATTCTGACTCGTACCGTGCTTCTCTTATGTCGCTTCGTTACATGAACTTTTATGTTTGCTATTGCATTCTCCACGTAATTGAACGTAACGTCGTGTTTCCTCCTTCCATTGGCTTTTACATTTTCTGCTTCCTTCGATCTCGTTCATTTTATATTTTCGTAACGAAATAAGAGTCGTCAGCCCCTTAAATCGAATTGGCTTATTATACGAGAGACGGTAGAACGTTAATTCTTAATTCGCGCAAGACTTGGAATTCTTAGAATAGAATCGGGTCACGTTATTTCAGATATTTTCGAATTCGCTCTTTAGGATGTTTTCCCAAGAAATCTTCCAATATACTCTTCGTATCGCTTAATCTTTGAGGTCGAGTCGAGTTATCTCGCGGAGTAGAATTTTTCGACTTTCATAAGGCCAGTTTAGGCTCGTAAAACATCTTTCATCGAATTTTCCTTGTTCTAGTTCTCGTTCGTTCAGGTACTGTGCCTAACGAAAGAGACGCACAACCACGTCTCGAAAGTTCTCCTCTTTGCGTTATGAAAAAACTTAGTTTCAACAGCTTTTCAAAAGTTGAACTTTCGCAAATTGAAGGATACACTGGACGCGAGGTCGCTAATTGCTTCTTATATTTTCCTCGTAACAATGGTCGTTTATAACGTACTTTAATATAACTTATTAATTATTTTGATAAAATATTAAAAACACATCGAAGATATAGATTTTCGAAAGAATCATATTCTTGGATACAGTAACGATATCGATTATCTTTCGTCTTATTTTTCTCACTCAACCTTATGTTAGTATTCAATCCATCACGGATATCTCTTTTTACGGTTTACCCACTCCAGACTCGGTTTAGAAGTGGGAGCGTAACAATGCGGCGCAAACGAACTTCTACCGCAATACAAACAGAACCGACAAAACGCTCGTAAAAGTTAAGAAGTTAAGAGATTGCGGAGTTTTTCAAGGTCGCTGACGCAGCTTCCCGTTAGCGGGCTCAAAGCTACGGGACCAGATTTTTCAACGACTCCCTTCTGCCCATAATCGGGGATCTTCGTCGGGGATATTTTAAACAGTCCATTAGAATTCAGACGCCACGAACTTTTCTGTTCCGCATGCAACGAAACGCCGCGTTAAACTTTCCTTTCACTTATTTTCAGGGTTAAGAAATTTATCTTAATCACTTGTTTTATATGCCTGGTCGTTTTTTAACGATAATTCACGAATCTTTTACGTTAGACGCCTGGTAATTTCACAACATAACGTAAGGTGGAAATTAAGTCGTAGAAATGAATTTTTTCTGAGAGCAGCAAAGCAACGTGAAAGAAGTAACGTGCAATTTAATTTCAATTAGATTTAATTAGAAGATGATCGTTTTCTTCATCGATCGAAGTGAAGTTGATGTTGGACGGTTACGTAATTTTAAGCTAACGTTCTCCGACTTCTTTCTTATGTCACTTTAACATGATGGAAGATTATCTACGATGGGCGGGAAGTTCTTCCGCACTTTGTTAATAACAATCGCCTTTCCATCAAAATTGTTCCACGCAATCGATCACATTCTTGATCATAGATTACTCTGCGCTAGACTTTGACCGACTTAGAAGGTTATAATATTTTGCATCTGTGAAACATAAAGAGCGCAAACAAATATCTTTCAGAAACATTTCCCATCGATGTTTCTAAGATTGTTTATGGAAGAAACAGCAAATTGAAGAAAATTATTTGTTACCATGTGACATGGAAAATAAAAATTCGAATACGATTAAACGCGTGGAACCCACGAGAATTATATGTACGGTATATGTAAGAAATTGAATCAATCGTAGATACAGGAAATATCTAGGAATCTGGCGTATTGATAATTAAGAAGGAACGTCGAGAGCTTCCTCAAGAGGGACTCGAAACTTTCCACGTCGTTGGAAAGGAAATACGAGCGCAGCTACTCTTGCCTCGTTCGTACGGATCCTTTCATTCGTTGCCCACCCTTTGTCTGCTGCGAAGTGATCGTCAAAGAGCGACCCCTTGACTTTTCCCACGTCTGGTCATTCACTTGCTACGTGAAAAACACGGAACACCGGTGTGCACGAGGTACCAACGACACGAAGGAAGGAAAGGAAAACCGTGTGAGTGGAACAAAGAGACATAGAGAAAGAGAGGGAAAGGCAGAAGAGGAGAGAGGTTTCGGTTGAGAATCAGAAGGAAGAGTAACACAGCCCGGGGGTTCCATTTCAGGATGCACGAACTTGCCTGTGCCATTCTAGGAAATAATCTTCACCGACCCTTTTACGCGCGTCTGGTGTCGTCTTTCGCCCTTTCGACCTCCCGATGCAAAGCTACCCTTTGCCTTTTTTTCAACCCTCTCTTTTTCAGCGTCTTCGGGGATCGTTGCTTTGCCTCGTTCTCTCCGTTACGTTTCTTCGTCTCCTTTTCATCCGCGTCTCTTCAGTGTCTTCCTTTCAGTCGGTTCTTTCCCCTTTTCTCACCGTAGCTCTTTGTTTCACGTGGAAATCAGCATACTCGGCGGTGGTGGACAACGCGCAAAACGCCGGAAGCCGGATAGCGAAAGCGTGGAATAATCGAGATCACGGCGATTCCGATTTCAGCCGCGGTACAAAGACACCTCGAGAGTAATCGTTCCCATGATAGCGGCCGCGGCCATCTTGCACGGTTTATTTCATCGTCTCGGGACGAACAACTCCGTCTCTGGGGAACTATTCTCGGAATAGCGTCGATTTTCTCGTCAATAGGAGCGTGGTTGTACTTAAACCTGACCGACGACCAAGCTCTTTAATACATTCCAATAACGTAACACGTTCGCACGCTACATGATTCGATCTTTATTGCTAATTACGCAACTGGCTCGCGTCGCATCATCCGGGCCGCGTTCAACCGGTGCGGTACGGCAACGAGCCACGGACTTAACGACGAGGTGGCTCTATGTGGCACCATGAGCCGTAATTTCGCATGTGTTCACTGCTGAAACACGGTTAATCGCTTGCGTGGAATACATGCGCGGAAGTCGTACAATGCGGGTACAACAGGAAATGTGTTATATCTTGGAAGAGTCATGAGTTTACGAGAAAACTTAAGCGGGATCGTATTGCTCCCCTGGTACATAAGATTATTGAGGGTAGAGGATTGATATTACATTTGTGCGAGCCAATGCGCCGATCTATTACTTATGCAGCCACGTGGAAATCGAAGATATCTGCAGATATTATTGCTATACATTTTGCTTTATTAGCGTAGTACAATTATGAGTAATTGTGTTTAACAAATTCGAACGTTGTACTGCCTGGATAATTAAAATGAATAATTGAATTTTACTATTTCGTTAGTTTTTCCCCATATTAAGTAATCTATGAATGATTCCATTTTCTTTTCTGTAGTTTCCTACCTACGAGATTTGCCTGACAGAAAATATAACGCCAATTAGATGCGATGGGAAATGTATAACGAGGTATTCAATTTACCGCATTGAAACATTTGATTTATCAAACAATACGTCTTCGATCGAGCTCGAAGGGTATAATAACGAGAAACATTCTACCATCAATTGTAGACGATTCAGGCAACGAGAAATTTGTATTGTCAGACGGATATAAGGCGAACAGATATTCTATGCATAACTTATATGTTTATAATTTATTATCGACATTAAATCGGTCTGTATAAAAACTAATTATGTACAGATATCTCTAATTATGCTTCGCTTTGTCATTTTACCGAGCAAAGAAGCAAGGACTGAAAAATTTAAGGAATCAGCGGAAAAACAAAATTATCGTAATGGTAATTCAAGATGTGTTCATGACGCTTTATGATAGTATAGGTCGTAGTTGCAATTCATCGCGTACCGACCGTCCATGATTTTATAGTTTTAATGCCTGAAGGAAATTTTTATACCGGCGATGAACGACTGTCGACCAGCCGTGCCCGTACCAATAAAATTTTTTTTTATTCGCTGAATCTACCAATGGTATCATATGCGCACGTAGGTAGAAAGAAACGTATGGAAAAGGGACAAAGATGAGAGTAAAATGGAGAGAGGCAGGCTATGTGCGAATATGTGCGAATTGAAATACCCTATGAGAAAATTCCGTGAATTTTCAGACCTGGTCGCGGGTATGAGTAAAAATTGTGCTTGTAGCGCGAAAGTTGTGCCAGCGGTCGTGCTCCAGCGGACGTTTATCATTCCTTCTTTTAATTACGCTCTAACGAGTGTTAAAATTGTGAATTACAGTTGTACGGGCAAGAAATCTGGACGAAACGTTTCGCGCGAAGGAACGAACTGGATTTTACGAACGATTTAACGAATCCCTTAGATATATAGGGTACGAAACGCCAATCCGATTTCAACGATACCCGTAGTCGCTTTCTCAATCCATTAAAATCCGCCATGTGACTCGCCGCGGAGGAAGATTAAAATTTCTTATAAGAGAATATTAAATAAGTCTTCAAATTATAATATTGTTAACGATCTACTAAAAAAGTACGCTGAGAGAAAATTAAGTGTCGAATTACGAGGTTTTTCGTGGATTTCAAAGGAAATACGAGCTGTCTAGGGCGAACTTCGTTCGTGGTTAGATGAAGGATCGGAGATTATGGTCTTATCAGAGGTAGCAGTGGTCCATGGAGCTAATAATGCTCAACTTCGATTAATATATAGAGAATTAGGGTTCTCCCCAAAGTTTCTCGCCGCCCAGCCAATATTCCTGCCCTCTACATTCGAGATAAGCAGCTTACTTTTTTTATCCTCGCGTCGTAATACGTGCGATGACCCGTTAATCGACGTTTTTCGGATTCTGCTGAAGATTTTTCTTCAATTTTCGCCACTATACGTTTGCCACTTAATACGTTAATAGATCTGATTTTCTTGAAACTTCGAATTTATGAATTTCCTGTATACGAATCTCGCGTCTTGACTTTAACTTTTTACAGTCTTACGTATCATATTTCAAACAATTGTTAATTTCTCTTTAATATATCCGATAGAGTTTCAACCGCGGATGAATCTTAGATCATCGAGTCGCGTTGCAATCAGTCACGCTTCTCGAAGTGGGCTAAGAATAAATAGAGCTAACAGAATAATGAATCGTTCGGCAGAAAGAAAATTAATAAAGTTCGTAACCGATGGTGCAGCGTGTACGTGATCGAGGGCATCGCTCGACCGCAGGACGAGACGAAGCTTATCAGAGTTGCACGTTCATTCGATATCAATCCTTTCGCTGACCCAGACTTCTCTGCGTTTGAGTATCGATGAACAAATTTCGATTGATGAAGTCACGTGAAAATGATCGATGTCGATTATTCTTGTTCGTACTTGTCTCTTCTTCTTTACAATGCCGCTATTTTATTCTCTAAAAGACGATATCGATCAACTGGCAGCTACGATAAATAATTCACGAAGATTAACGATAAAGTTATACCGCTCTATCAGACCAGTAAGATTATTAAACGGCGTGATTACTAATAAAATGGTTTCACTTAGGTAAGCACTAATAGCAGGCAATTAATACGGAGGCTAATAAAGCTCGTTTCTGATCAACTAAAAGAATTTGGACGAGTTCGTAAGCTTCTATCGGAAGAATATAATTTCCTCCGTAATAAATAATTAAAAGTATTGAAATTGTTCCAAATCTTTCTTTGGTAGGAGCTGGAATAATTTTGTACAGGTTACGATAACTTTGTTAGAAGAAAGTCGTGTCTAATGTATTAATTAGATCAGCCATAATTTATATGAAACATCGTTGCCCGAGAAGGCATTTTATCCTACATGGAAAAGAAAGTTCTTCCGACTGTTGGGAAACTTTTACGGTTTCTGAGAAACTGCTTGATATATAGATTGTGAAACGTGTCTGGCCATAGACGGACTAATTCTACTTACGTTCTGCGTTGCTTCGTTTTGTACATATTTTATATAACATATATTTTATACTAGTCCCTTGCATTATGGTTGTATAGATTTACCATATTCTACTGTCATCTTATTACACTTCGTGATTCGCGTATTATTTCGAAAATTATTTTCGCACAAGGTTGTTCGTGTTGATCACGTCTTGAACGAAACGACTCGTCTATTATCGTCGTGTTGTATCATGCGAAAGGTTCGAAATAGTCTACGCTATGAAAGATCCTCTCGTGGTAAACGCCACAATATTCGCACACCGAACTAAAGAACACTTCTCTTACTAAATTCTACTTTTGCGAACTCGAGTTTTATCCAAACTCAGAGACCGCGTCGTACGTGTTAGAGAGTCAGCTAGTGGTAAATCTCTAATTTGATGAGCGCGTAATGCAGATTTTATTTACACAGGTTTGTTGACCGAGACTGGAAAACGCTCTCCTTTCTTCGTCCTTTTTCCTCAGTCTGTTTTTTACCAGAGATCATGACAGGTCGGGGGGGGGGTGTGTTATTGTCGAGACGTTTTTCCACGCTACGAAAATCATTTCAGCGGTTCAGGTGGAAACGCGGCGTAATTGCATCCCAGAGAAAGTAATTAATTATGCAGGGATGGATCGAAGAAGGTCATTTCTCCTTTTTTTTTTACGGCCGTAATTCACGGTGCCTGTTTCCTCCTCCTACTCTCTCCGTGTTTCTTTCTTTTTTCGCTCCTTTTTGGTTTTCTCTCGAATCGTTTCCACAAGACCTAACCAACGTTTTTAGAATCTCTTTTTATATTCCTACTCGCCTGTCGGCTCAATTCATTTCTTTCGTCTATTTCTTTGTTTCCTTTTTTTCTATTTGTTCTTTTTTTTTTTTTTTTGATACCTAACCAACTTCCGCTATTCGGAAAGCTCGTCGATCGATGGATCCGCATTTTAAAGCCATGACTCGATAGATGGGCACTTTTACCTTTATGATAGCAGCCACAGCATGTATGGTATCGAGCGGAAAGAACGCATTTAAAGAACAATAAAAATGGAGAAATATTCGAGTAGTTGCATGTCACGCGCAGAAGAGAGGTCGTTCGATTTTAGAATTTACATGTTCTTTATTCGAGAATCGATGTTTTACAAAAATGAATTGTAAACAAGTTGGAAAATGTCACAGAACGGACCGGAAAGTTTTAGTCACGTAGAATGCGACAAATTGCTCCACACATGGGTAGGTAATCCAGTTAAGTTGACTATTGCCGGCAAGTAGTCTGGCCACGTTGTTATCCGTAAAACGAGTGCCGCTCGAAATCGTGGTCGATTAGAAAACGCCTGGCGGTACGATCTTTTTCGACGTGGAGCACGTGAACCCGGGCAACCAGAAAATCTCGTAATCGCTTTCGAAAGTCGAGCGTAATTACGTTTGTTCTGCGCTATTGACGCTCGATTTTTATTAGCCGATCCTGGGAACTGGTCTGGCGAAACGACTGTGGAGGGATGAACGACAGCGAAGGAGTCGTCGAAACCACTATCGTTTTAATGTCAACAACGTTGATATTTTAGCGGATGAACGAAAATATCAAGATGATCAAGAAAAACACGATCTGTGTTTCAAATGATATTATCAAATTGGGAAACTGCCAAGTTGTTCTTCGATATATCGTTATTGCACTCGGAAAAGTACAATATTCCACTTATATATAATACGTTTAACATTTTTAAAAGTGTAAAGTATTAGGTTGTGCATCGATATACCTGACTATTACAGATTTTACACATTTTCTCTCTAGAGTTTCTCATACGTACATTCCAGCTGCGGTCTAATCACTCTACACGTATTTGTTTGAAACATTCAAGAATCACGCTCAAAAGTCATCAAAAAAGGACGTAATACAATCTGAGATTTTTTCACGCCGCTATATTATTCGGAATTATCGACGAGTTCGATCAAAGAACCGACCTAAGAACCCACTAATCGACTTTAATATAAACAAACCGCAAGCACGCTAGAAAATAATTAGCTAGGATCGACATTATCGTGCATGCATCCCTACACCAAGCCAGCCGTTCCAAAACGGTACCGAACGATCGCTGGGAACGCTCTAACGATCGCTGTTGCATAAATTACGCTATCAAGAATCTCGCGCATACAGCACGTAGGCGGAACCGTCAAAGTCTCATAGAATTCCAAGAAAATTTATTCTGGCGCAGTTCCTTCTCTCCATATCGTTGGCTTATAACGCGTGCACACGGAGAACAGAGCAGACAAAAGGCGTAGGGGTAATAACACGATCTCGAGCGAGACGAGCAACGAGAGAGTGTCGCCCTTGTTCACGTTTAAGTATTTATTTAACCGGTGAACCGGAGAACCTGGAACAGGAAGATGGAAACGGCGAAGAAGGCAGTACGACGATGGTAGAGCGAGGAATGCAAGGGAAAAGCAATGGGCGAACCACGCGAAACTCTTCCGGTCGAGACGTTCTAGGGGTACGAAAGTGCCCCATGGGCGTACTGCGGACTTTTGCCGGACACAGAAGTACCATAGTGGGGACCGACCAACAGACACGTACACAACCGACTTTTACCTGTCGCAATGTGCTCGCACCTTTGCACTCTATCTTTTTTCTCCTTTCCTCTTCTCATTTTCTGTTTCACCCTCTCGTCCCTTTTCTCATGTACTTGCACGCATCCGGCACACGTACTGCAGTCCAAATGGAGACTTTCTTATCCACAAATCTTGAAAGTAAAGCCTGGTGCACTGGCGAAACGGTCAAAAATTCACGCGGAGCGAAAATATGTCGATGCAGTTGTTATTACGTTCGAAGTTGAAATAATCGGGATCGGAGCAGAGGTATTTTTATGGTTATCATATAATCATGGTGAAGATCGGAAATAGAAAATAGGAAATAGAAACGTGAAATATTTTATTTTCCCTTGCGACATTTGACAAGGGGCGATATTGGGAAATATCGATAATTTAAAATATAGATACAAATATAGATAATATTAAATAAACGTAGCTAAATATAAAGGTAGGAGTTAATGCTGATAAAATTGAATAGCCAGAATAGAAATCGAATAATCGATGCAATTTATGGTCAGTCTACGAGTTTTTAAATTGCGAACGAAAATAATACGAACGAAACGTCGACAAACAACTACAAAAAAAAAGAAAAAAAAAATGGTAAAAAGGATTAGATACGAATTAGCTTCGATGACACGCGTTACTTTCAATTTTCTACATTCGATCCGCTGTTCGAATTTCGCACATACGATTCGATGTTAGTTTTGTTACAGGTGCACGATCTTTTGTACAGTCGCACACTCGCTTATGCTCTTGAAACTGAAACTTTGGACCAACCCGTTCCTCCCTTCAACCACTACACTCCTTCCTCCCTTCTCTTCTCTTCTCCATCCAGTGCACCACTCGTAATCCTAACGTTTGATTGCACCTATTACGGTTGAAGCACCTAATACGTAACTTTCGAGACTGGTGCGATAGGTCGGTGCACCAGTCGGCTAAAATCGATTTCACCTGCACTTCACCTTCCCTTCCGTTCGCTGTCCTGCACCCTTTCCTCTGGCTCCACCTGTTTCTCCTCGTTTGCTGTCTCAATTACGAACAAAGACGCGATGAACCTGCACTCCGACCCTTTTTGTCTTTTGTTTTTCTTCACGAACGGTGTTATTTGATCACTCTTCGCGTTGATTATCCGCTAATGCTACCTTATGTTATTATCTACGATGAAAAGAATGCTAAGGCCCTGCAGAATTGTAACAAAAAGACGTGACTAATTAGAAAACTAATCGCGGTTTATTTATTATCTGATATCTCGAACGTTAATAGTCCGCTGAAGATTGTAAATCGATTTATTGTTGACGGATTCGTACGACTTCCTAATTGCTTGACCGCGTTCAAACATTTTTATTGACATTTCTATTCCTTTGCTTTTCCACTATTCCGATGATACACCGTGTTCATCAATTTCGGCCAACGTCTGCCAATTTCGATTAACTTTTGCCGGCAGTGCGAGCTCGCATGCACGACTATCCAGATCGATCAGCCTCAACCACGTTTAATCGTTGTCCCGTTCATCAGTTTAATTACGTGTTATACAACCAGCCGTTCTGGGGATAGCAGTTTCATAAACGCTAGTGTTCAAACGAATAGACAACCGAGGAATAAAGAGGTATCGTTTGCAATCGACGCATTGCCGACAACCAGACAGATTCGATAATGAAACGTACTCTTCTTGAACCGGTTATCGTTGATCATTCGGGCAATTAACGTGCTTACTACGGTCGACGAGTTATTTTTCGAGGCACGTATCGATAACTCGTACCTTCCTTCATTTTTATTTCTCTATATTCTGTATACTTTTTTACGAGTGCTGTGTTTCCCAATTTTTTTTCTTTCTTTTTTTATCAATACATCTGACTGGCAAACTCTATTCGTTATTGTCCCAAAAATGCTGCCGATGCGTTTTCATAAAAGTTCAACGAATGTTTTATCGAACATCGGAACGTTTTCCCAGCCCGTCATTCGCGTATTTTACTCGAAATTTAGATTTTTGAGGCTTTCACCGGCGTGCAAGTTGATCTTGTCTTTCGGAGCCTTTCCCGTGAAAACTCTGTAGCCCTTTTCGAACAGTATACCGACGATGTTTCATCAACGTTGCAGCTTCATCAGCTTCTGACGACAGAGTGATGCATTAGTATCAGTATCAGTAGTTTGGTATCTGTGTGTCATCAGAGCTCTGACGAAGCTATAGTTGCGCTGCTGTTAGGGCGTCGGTACGCCGTTCTGAAAGGAACTAACTCACACTAACGAAACTCGAATAACTGCGACCAGGAATTTGTATGTGCGATATTATTTCCTATTTGCATCGATATTCACAAAGAATAAAGCGATAAAGAATTCTAATTACTACATAGCTGTATCAGAATTTCCACTGATAGAATACCTCGCGATGATAAATTCAGTTCTTTATTATCTTTTTAATCAGCAGACACTAATAATTAGACTAGAAACCGTGAGATAGCGGTGCTTTGAATTTCTTCGACTCGTTCGTGATCATACATTTGAATTTTTTCGCTCATTGACCTATCGCGACTCGTCAACCACGGCCAAGCCCAGCATTAAGCATTCAAAGAGCCGACAAAAAAGTAGATGCATTTGCATCTCGCGGTGCAACTGCGACCTACCGGAAAAAAATATAAATAATTCAACGGTTTTTGTGAGTGCGCCGAAAGGGGAGCCGATTTGGGTCGAGTTGGAGGTCGAGCTGGAGGTCGAGTCGATCGGACCGTGCCAAATTGTCAAATAAATGCATGAAAAATGCTTGCGCGAACGGCAGCGAGCGTCAGGAAGAAGCCGGCGCTTTCAAACCGGAAGTTCCGCTGGCTGACTATGAAATTTCCATCGAAAATGACGCTCTTGCAATCGACTATCCGAAATTATTGAAGTCGTTCCCGTTCGCCGTTGAGCGAACGGTTCGGCACATCCGAAATTGAAAGGCGACCGATGTTGGTAATGTTAGTGGGAAAACTGCGGTCCCTGGGATAAGTAAATGTATTCGGATTGAATAAAAATACCGACGAGAGGAGAAGATCGGGTCGATGGTGTTTTGTATGCAAATTCGCGATGGTAACACTTTTGGAAAAAGCAGTGGAACGTGGTTTTGAATATTTGTTACTTGTTAATTTTTTAAGATGAATATGCATGTATGTCCGGATTAGTCGATATGTAACAGTCCACAGTTGTCCCGTTGTATGAAATGGTTAAAAGTTTGTAGTTTTACATACTGTTCGCGTTATTCAATATTTTCGTCACACAGACATTGTTAAATGTTGTTATGGTAATGCCCATGAATTGAAGATATGGTTCTCTATTTTATTACGCTATCAACGGATTAACACGTCTACCTCGCTAATTTGTTATCGTTTTAAGCAGAAACTTCTATAAATACCTTCTAAGCCAGTTTATCGAATCGAGCGGCCTCTCGTCTACAACCCTAAGCATATAAGCAGCTCTCGAAAGAGGAAACGAGAAAACGGAAGATGGAGTGAAATGCACGTAATATCGGTTTCAGAAGCTATCGTACGACTGAGGGAAGATTCGGTAAAGTGGTACATAATCCCGACGACATCGAGTGGTCGTAACATGAGCGCAATTATTAGCCGGAATATTCGACGTGCAGTTTTGGAATATCCGGCGATCGAACAGCAGACAAATGGTATATATTGGTCCGGGAAAGGAATCACCAGACTTCCAGCCTCGTAGGAGGGCATATCGGGAAAGTTTTAACGGCGCTTCATTAGTGAAAATAGTTTTGGCGCGGCGGTATTCAACAGCGAAACGTCCACCGCGAGACATTGCTAATCCGAACATACGGTCGTGGAATAGTTGCAGCTGGTCGACGTTCCTTCGTGACAATAATCATCGACCAACCGTAGTTGTATAAGGGACCCAAACGTGGCGAACGAAAAATTCTATAATTATATTAGTTTGGCGTGTCTAACGTTCTGAACACCCTGCGTCGTATGATCTGCTTTTCTCTTCCTTCTTTTTCGCTCCAATGTTTTGAAATTATTAATACGTAGTGGCGTATATGGCATATGTCAGTGCTGTCCAAGCTAAGCTCTATGATATAAGAAGCTGTCTATATAAATTCTATTACCAGAACATATGTATCAACGAACATAACTTGGCCTGAAAATGCGTTGATCTGTCTGCTTCTAGTGGCCGCGGGTAGAAGAGGACAAAGCCGCGTAAGGAGCTCTGCCCGTGGACAGCTCTGGCGTAAGTGATATATCAGCAGCTTCCCTCTCGATTCTTCCAAACAACCAACTCCCGCTTATTACACAATTGCCATCTAAATATTCCACTATCAAAAACCAAAAACAAATTGGGAGAACGCAAAAATCGACGTCGTTGTCGTCGTACGGTTACGTACCGAACCAGCAACGTGGTCTGAGAAGCGGAATATTCCATTTTTAGCCGCGGTTATATTTTCATAACGAGACAGCTCGTAATTATGGATATCTTTTTTTCGAACAAACGTCGTTAGTCGCGCGAAAAGTCGCTAAAGACTCTGGGGCTGTCGGATGGAGTATTTAGCGATTGACATTCAGGATTCAGAAAACGGCATTGCACTGACGACTGTTCCTCCTTGGTCCGTTGGTTCCCTGATTTTTTATTGTTCCTGGCAAAACATTTTCTTTTTTTCTTTTCATTGTCGTTTTCGTTCTGAGCCCCCTTCTCCACCTATTCAGGTTCTCTCCTCGGGACTTGGCTCTCCTCTCACCACGCCCATCCTTTCGTCGTTTGCATAAAGTGGGCTATCTGCGCTTTTAATATACGTAAATGAAGTTACGCTGCGGAACTAATCGTATTTACATGCGGAACGGCGATCTCCTTTGAGCCCTTGTCGCACTTATTACTGCAGTTTAGTTGACGAAGATCATTTTACGGCGAAGATGCGACCGGCATTATAACGTGGATCGATCAGCGACTGGTTTTGTTTGACTTCACGAACTCGGAATAATTAGTACGTTGGCGTTTCAATTTTGCCTGACCACGCACGGACTGATACTACTTACGAATATTCGAACGTTGCGTTTATTTCGACGCGTATGAATGAGCTTTTAGCAGAATAACAACTTTTTATCGCAATATATTAAAAATATCGGTAGAAGGTTATTTATTTTTGGCTATTAATTAATTGGCTATTGATTATGAAAATGAAAAATTAAATATCGTCACGTTCGATTTACTTCGAATTTATAACGTGAATTCATAAATACGTTACACATTATAAATTCCTACTCCTCGAAACTTCAATATCAAGCTAAAATTTTCCGATTAACGAAGATGACCATCCAATTTTCAGGTTAAAAAATTCAATTTGGAAGTTCAGAAATGATTTTAATTTTGAGGCGGAGCACGTGATGGTTTTCGCGAAGAATTCGTCTCTCGGTTGGTCACGTTAGAACGTGAGACGATCAAATAATTCAGATTGGAATCCTGGCGAATCGTGGCTCGATCAAAGATTTTCAATTACGTCAAGGAACAAAGTTTCGTTTTATCGGTGGTCCACGAGTCGCGTCTCTATGACAGGAGGGGATTACGCCATTACACATTAATGAGAGCGAGGCTTGCGCGTAAGATACGTACGAATGAAAGATAAACGCCATCCTCACGAGACACTGTTTGCAGAGCTCTCATTGTACGTTACTTGAGAAGTTGCCGCAACTACGTCGAAACGATATTCTTGCCAGGGCTGCCGCGGAAACTTTCGATGAGACGTGACATTTTGTCGTTCCTCCGCAATCATGTTTAATTAATTATCGATCGAGCCTCGCCCGTTGCTCCCTCTCACACCTCCGCTTGATAACTGCCTTTTCTTTCGTAAATTTCGATCAGCAAACCGTGTGTTTGATTTAGAAATTGTTACGTGAAGGTGTTTCGTTGATATAAATCATCTAAAGTAGATTTGTCGTAGTTGCAGTCGTATTATTACTTTTTTATTTGCTTTCAATCGCCAGTAGTATATAACGTCGTCTGCAATAAAAAGTTTCCGATAAAGTACTGTATGACAAGATTAATCCATTAAGAGCCAATGTTACGTTCGTACATTTCATTTTAAAGTTTGATTTCAAAACTTTTCAAAGCCACTTTGATCCAGTTCTGTGATATTTCATTCGAGAAAATTTCTAAAACTGAGAGGCATAAATAAATATCAAGTTCAATGGAAATATGAGTACTCGTACGTAGCACTATTTGAAATTGAAGCGCATAAAATAATCACTCGCGTTAGACAGAGAGAAAAAGTTACAAGAGACGAAACGTTGATTCGATTTGACACATAGGATCTGAATTTCCTTGGGATTTAGACAGTGCGTGTGAATACCAGTCTGGTATTATCGTCTGCCACAACGAACGTTGCATTTCGGTCACGCACGATCGAGTATTATCGTTGTCATTGTTATATCGAGTATTCGTGGGGTAGCAAGCATACGGCTGTAATCGTGGTCTGGAGCAGCGCTTACAGAATATTGCGGCCCCGAACACCCTGTATTGAGATACACATATCGATAACGGACTACGGATAAGCACGCTCTAAGAGCTTGGCGAACCGCTGATCCGACTTGCGCCCGCAGTTCTAGAATGCACTGCCGCAATTAAAAATATTTATTCGCGTTGCGACTGTGGTAGATACGATTATGAATTCTAAGATTCTTACGGCGATTATCCCGACGTACGTAGGAAAGATTTATAGCTTTTGTTTATATTCGCATATCCGCGATGTGATCTATAGTTTAGAAGTTAATTAGTTGTTAGAATGCAGCGGTGTTCCCAGTATACTTTAAGCAATTAATACCATCATATATTTATGAACTTAACACGAACGAAACCTACGATTAACTTTTATTTGTAATTTAACGCTTGAATATATTATCACGTGGTTGCAAAGATTCATTCCATCTATGGTAAAATCTTTGGCAAAATTTTGTTTCTCGTTCATCGCACTCACGAACGACAGGACATTCGCATTGATCTAACAAATATACCAAAAGCGCCAAATCTATCGATCCTACTAATACTCCAACTAATTCACTAACCCCTCTCTTTTCTCTTCTTTTCAGATTCTCTGTAACTCATCCCCACTAACACCTACGCTTCGCCCAACAACGAAAGCGCGTTAATCGCGTCCGAAATGACTTCTACGTCGATGTAACGAAAAGGGATTTAGAACGAGTCGCGCGCGAATCGTAATCGATCGAGCAACACGAGCGGTCGTCGCGGTCGTTCGTCGCTCGAGATCGAACATGCGAATTTCTGAAAATGCGCAGGACGAGCAGCAACGGTTTGAAGCTCGACCTGACGGAGAACACGCCAGGTAGCTCGTTATCGAGGCTGCCTAATTTAGTCGAGCATGCGGAGACCTGCCAGGCGTTGTCCACCGGAACCGGCGAGAATTTAAGTAGCAAACTGCCAAACGTGGTCGAAGGCTCGATGGACTATGGTAGCGAGCGTAGATCCTCCCGGTACCTCGAGTACCAAGACTCTAAGCCGTATCAGGATGGCCAGTCGGCATCGGGGTTGCCCCCGTATGAGCAGGGCTACCACGATCAGTCGAGCAGGGGCTACAGGAGCTACGAGCGAAAGCCGTACGACAGGGAGGATATTGACCGATACGATAACAGAATTTATCCAGAGGATAACCTGAGGTACGATCGTCGGGGGGATCAGAGAACGTATCAGGAGTCAGACTTGGACGCGCCGTACGAGAGGAGCGATGCCCAGAAGCTCAGCAGGACTTATCCTACGGAACTTCAGGAGGCAGGTGGTAGGCGATACTCGAGAGATTTAACAGATTACGAGTACGCGTCTAGATACGCGGAAGAAACGTTGAAGCTCGAGCCGAAGAAAGATCACCATCACCATCATCATTCGGGCAAAGTGTACGAGCCGACTCCGTCGAAGGGCTATGAATCCGGGGTGAAGACGCACGATTCTGCTTACGAGTTGTCTTGTGCCGCGCAGCAAGACCTTTCCGGCAGAAAATACGAAAGTAAATATCATTCTGTCAGTAAGATGTACGGGACACTGCCGCGATACGAAACGGGTAAATCGTACGAGCCTAGATCGTACGAGTACGAAGAACAGGCTTACGAAACCGGTGGCAAGCCGTACGACTCGAAATACGAGTTGACCAGCTCGAAGAGTTACGAGAGGGCCAAGTACGACGGTTCTTCGTCCTCGAGATATCAAGATAAATCGTACGATCAAACGTTGAAGATTGGCGAATTGGGCTCCTCTTCGTCTGCCGCATACGCTAGAAAGACTCAGGACCAAGAGGAGACAAACGCGGAAAAGATGAACGGATACAGGAAGAACAATTTCGAGGCGTACGGCGTTTATTCGGATCCCGAGGACGATCATGGATTCTTGGCCGAGAAAAAGACGCCACAGTATCCGTACAAGGGCGTAGTAGTGAATGTTAGCGGAGAGTCGAGCGTCATTGACCAGAAACGTGGCAAGGATGGCAGGCAAACGGAAGTCGTCGGGAATCCTTGGTGCAGGCCTACCATACTGTTACTCCTTTTGGTCCTTCTCGTTGTTATCTTCGTGTTCGTCGCTGGAATTCTACTGTATCTAAACTGTGAGTCATTTTACTTATATCTCTTCGTTAGTTTCTATTATATCGGGCTTACATTTTACAAGGATTTTCAAATGGATACATAGTTTGCATTATGAACATATTCGGAATCGCTTGATACGATTTCGAAACGCCAAGAGTCTTAGTAGTTAGGAATTTCGTACATTTACGGCCAAGAACGTAACGAGAAAATTGTTAGTACGATAAAGACAGCGGTATCTTAAAGGAATCGGGATTCTCGTTCAGATTCCTTCTTCACCGTGATGTTTACTCAAACCAGTTGCTTTCTTTGTGCCTGTACATTTATTTTAGAAACGATGAGAGTCATTTAAAGTTATAGGTCACGTTCCAGGGAAAACGAATGCCGCTAGCTAACAGAGAAGCTTTGCTAAAGGAGGATACGAAATTAGCAAAGTTTTCTCGACGATGGCTACAAAGACTCTTCTCGTTGTCGGAACGCGTGCTAATAGTAGGTCTGCTTCGATAGCGGATGTTCTTTTTCTTTCGTTTCCCGTTATTTCGTTTCTTCATTTCGCGTCCAACCGATACCAAAGGGCCATTTAGTTAATGAGCATCCGATACCAATTATTTACGGTCGTCCATGTGACTGCCATAATAATGGACGGCGACGACGACCACGACGACGACGACGACGGCAACAGCGACGTCGACGACACGTGCTGACGATACGTTAAGCTGGAACGGTTGCTGTCTCCCAGCCAGTTTTATATATCGAATTTGACATGCCCGGCACGTACGGACTTGCCACTAGCGAAACTATTCGGTCGGAATTACAATGTGAACGGTAAATGGAAGAAGAGGGTTTAAAGAATAGAGGTGGACAAGAGTGACGTACACCTTGGGAATCCATTCTGCTCCACAGTGAATGTTCGGACGCACGATGTACGGGATACCGCACCAAGTGAAATGTATTAAATTTTCCTTTCGACGCGGTTGTCGGACTTGGAAACGATTTTTGAGCACTTTGTCAGATTCTTTGGAAAATTTCCCTCCTTACTTATTGCCTATGTAACTACGCTTTTATTTGTTACTCGCTCTGAGTACTTACCTGAAAGCATTTGAAATTTGATGATTTCGCGTTAGATTGGGAATATCGTGGCAATGATAGAAATTATTTAGACCAGAACGATAGATACGATATAAATTGTTTGAAAAATATTTAAAAAATATAAATTTATATTACATTTAAAAGAGATAATATTTACCATTCGAAAGAAGGTACAACTCGTTCTTTGATGGTCATACGTTTAGAAGAAGTAGATATTATTTAGTTGCGATCAAAATTTATTTGATCGTAAGACACGTACGTAGTAAGCGTGTAAGATGGTGAGAGAAAACAGATGCCAGGAGAATCATTGGACATCTTTCCTTGCTCGTTTACGAGATAACAACACGCTCGGGAACCGGCATCATGCTGTGCTCCCTAGAGGAATATAAACTGACTCATTTTGAACCAGTTCGTCATTCACCAATGATGTTTGTTCTATGTTTTGATTCGGAATTCAATTACGGTTTAAAAGCGCATGTAGAACGATGCTGATAACAATATATAATTTAATATCGTTCAATTAGTGTAGTCAATAATTAATAACTTCCTTGGTTACTCGTGAAAATAATTCAAAGCATATAACACAGGATTGTGATTATCAATTATCTAAATTACATTTTCATTAAATTAATCAACGAACGCTACAAGTGGCATGAATATTTATTTGTGCGTGAGAATATAATTTACTCGTAGATTAAAATTTAAGGTACAGGTAATTTTTTCATTTCCTATAACGTATGTATACATAGAACGTACAAATATTTGGCATTGCTTACGTATATTTTGACACAATATACTTTATGGGATTTTATTGTCGAATGCAAGAATGGATTCAGAACGTTCCGAGTTTCACAATGGAAAAATAAATAAATGTCTCATTCCAAGGTTCATACACTCTCATTACGGTAGCTACCTGTTCTAAATTTCTGACTCGACCAATCACGTTTGAGTATCCGTTCTTATATACGCATAGGGTAGTTCCATAAAAATTATTATTATAGATATATTATAATTTATTGTACTATCTCTTCTGCGTTTTATTATTTCTACATATCTACGTTAGGTGTCTGTTTGGCCGTGCGTCATTCGTTAAAATCTCTTCTCCGGTGTTTTCGGTTCGATTCGGCAAACGTCGATCGGGAACAATGAAAGCGAGAGGGCGAGCAAACGAAATACTGCCGTCGAGAAGAGGAGAGAAAACTAAAGAGAGAGAGAGAGAGAAAGAGTTTTCACACAGTGGCTATGAGGCATCGGGCATGGACGTTTTCCCTTGCGATTTCCGAGCGGTATCGCGTCGGTACTTTCGACGAACGATGACCGCATGCAACCAACAGAGAGAAGGCTCTCTGTTCCTGGACGAGAAGACCAGAAAAATAGCAAGTTGAAAAGGAGGGTCGGTAGCAGACGCCCCTCCTGTTCTCGACTATTCCGAGTGGCTGCATTTGGCAGCAGCCGACAGGGCGTTTGAGCGATTCGGTTTATTTTCGGGTCAAGTTTTCGTCCGTCCGCTTCGCAATCAGCCATTGCATTGTCCAGAGGACAATACATTTACTGCGAGCAACGGCGTAGGAATTCGTCGAACGCCAGGCAACTCGTTCACCTTCACCCACCCCTCCGTGATCGTCAACCGCTCTCGTCGAACGTCGTATTTTCGGTCGGGATTTTCGGAAATTCGATTTAACCGGCGACGTCGCGGCGCGTCGTTTCGCGCCACCAAACTATTCGGATATCGAGTTGGTTCTCATAGAATTCCGTGATAATTGCCAAACCGACAGTCGACGCAGGTGTCTTTTACGTGGCGTCGATGCGCTTCTGGTTTGTCGTTTGTTTAAACCAAGCTCCATAGTGTTGGAATCGTTGATGGAATCGGTTATATTTCATTACGGAGAATCAATATGTTTATTGAGTAGGCGCGAGTACGATGGAAGGGCAATTTGGTTGGATGATGTTTGATAAAGATTCGATTTGTTCGCCGGAGTTAGTTGTAATTTACAAGGATTTTCAGACACTGACGAATCGCAGCGAAATGTATCATACGTCGTTGAACCGAGGAAGATTTGTGTTACGAGTTGATACGCGACACAGATAGGCGATACTGTTATATGACAAGGCATAAATTTTATCACCCCTTTTGCGACAAACCTTTCAACTTGAAGTTGACAGAGTCGCTCTATTTTATTATAACGCGTAGACACTCGGGGTACGAATGTTTATCTCATGCGAAAAAGTAGATTTTCTTAAAAATACAGAAGGATAAAATGTCACGAATCAAGTTATGAATAACACGAATGATAAGCGCTTAATTTGAAAAATACTGTGCCATGACCATCAAGCACGACTATAAAATCCTCGCTTTAATTTCATATGAAATGGTGTGTCATATAACTCGATCGCGGCCGCCTTTCAAATTCCATCGACTCACGTTTATCTCCGCTTTGTAGTAACCGTATGCTATTTAAACGTTTAGCTGCTCTTCGTTAATTTGGCGCGCAACATGTCGAGAGATCGCTGTATTTTGCAATCGTAATAGTCGCGTAATCCGACTTCGTTAATATCATCAGCCTTGTACCTCGTGCAACGTACGAGGCAATGAGTTAAATCGTAAGCTCTATTTTACGTCTGCACGTAAATTAAGGGTGACTTGTATGCATCGATCACGGAAATGGACCCTTGAAAATCATCATTCGGGACTTCGCACCCGAATTTTCTCATCTTTCCATCTCACGCGAATTCTCCAAAGTCGCGGAAGACGAAGGAAGTTCAATCTCGACCGAGTCAATCTCTTTAGTCGAGGATAGAGCGTCGGACGCGATGAAATTAGAGACACCTGGTATATATGCGGCAGCACTACGTCGTGCGGCATGCGGCGTCGAGAAGCTTTGGCGCAGGATGAGGATTTAGTATGTAAGGCACGTGTTCGCATCTGCCTTTATGAGCGTTTCCCGCGATTCCAGCGTTTCGTCCTCATTCTCAGGCAACCTTGCAGCAAGGCTTCGAGGTGGGCTCAGGGTTTTGGGATTAAGGGCGTCGCCGATCATATTAAGGCCGGAGATATCTCATCTGCTCCTTATCCGGCGGGCTACGAGCCCGCCAGTAAACTCCGCTGCGTTTGTTCCACATAAATTACAAGGACTTTGCCCATAGCACGCGATGTCGTTCAGTGTGTACGCGGCCTTAATGCCGGAAGGTCTCGTCAAACTTGCTATATCGTCGTGCCGGGACGAACAGTTTACGAGACGACCGGGTAAACCGATTTTAACATTGGCCCTCGGGATCAGGCTTGTTCGACGACGTTGTAATTGCTTTTCGGATTATCGCCGTTGAACTGAAACTTTGACTCGGTTTTTTCGATCAATTCACCACCGCTTTTGATGAACGCGTTGTTGCAGGACATAGGCTAAACTTTGTTATATCGATGGCGGGAAAGGTTTCACGTGGTATGCCGGTAATCCTTCTAAACTATACACCGAGAGTAGGAAATTAGAACGTGTATTAACACGTTCGCTATCCCTGTTCACAGAGAGATTCGACCGCTACAAACACCGTGCTTGGATTTTAATAACTTTCCAAGGTACGATACACGTCGTTGTAGTACTGAAATAAACATAATCCACTGCTTCTTATACTATGCTGAAATATCTTCATAAACGTATTCGCGTTATTGAAAGTGGAAACGCAAGGATTTCAGTTGCCTGCTACGTTATGGGACGGAATAAATACAAGATTGGAACTTTCGAACAAGCGTAAATATGACGGATAAATTTAAAGATCTTCTCGAACGAAAACGTTCTTCAAATTCTTCGTACGTCCTAGAATTCTAAGGGTATGCCAGATATCTGAGAATGGCAGTTCCAGATAGAGGATGTAGTCGAACTACAAAGTTTCTGATGTGAAAATGTGACACTACGCGCGTGAACTATGCCCGACGTATAGCGCAAGCAACTTCGCTAAATTTCGAAGAATATTTATCGCTCCTTCCTTGTTCCCCAACCAGTTTATATGTTGCTAGATATCCATCAAACGGTCGAAGACTCCATTATTATCCACATTTTTCAATCAAGCAAATATCCGCCATAACTTGCTCTGGTTCTTTGTTTCAACGCGTGCTTGGAAACTTAATAACACGACTGTTCGCGAATTCTCTAAAAATCGGTGTCAAGAGGATAAGGTGTAAAGGGCAGAGTGGATAGTCATTAATCAAAGGGAGTGACACGTGTTACTGAAAATCCGCGAAAACCGGTTTATCGGTTGGAATTTCCCGCTCTCGGGCGGCCGTCAATCCTCTTACTTGGCTGTCAGCTGGCGAGAAAATTGTATCCTGCCATTGATACCGTTGGTAACGCACGCGTTTTGCTCGGAGGCCATCGGGCTCCTCGACGACGCGACGCGTCCAGAGCAACGAGACGGGAATGTCGAGCGAGAAGCAGCCGACGGACGAAATTGGATCCTCGGTTGCCAGGAAAATTGCGAGCGACGCTGTTTCGCGCCTTGCCGAGTCGGGACCGCGTTTTACGGAATAGCCGAGGAAGAAACGAAAGCCTGCACGCGTGCCATCGTGAAATTTCACTCTCCGAGCGATAAACGTTCCGTAACCGCTCGTAATTGCATGGCCATCAAGTGTTCTCACTTGCAACCTGGAAAAGTCGAGGCTGTTCAGAGTAATGTGAAATTCAAGCCACGCGTAGCCAAGGACGAGAGTGGAAGTTTCGTTGAACTTTCTGTTATGGAAGATCTGTTCCTGATGTTGAAAAGAATCGACGTTCGCGGAAATTGTTAAGGCATGGGGATCCAGTAGAATTTGCGGATATTTCCTAAGTATGGTAATTGAGTCGACTGGTTGTTAAGATAAGGATGTGTCGAGTTATCGATCTCTAGTTGGGATCAAGAAAGATCCACGTTAAAAATGAATTTACCAAGAATACGACAAATTATTGTAGAATAAAGTAGAGATTCAATTTCTCAGCTTCGTAAATTTAAAAGGAACACCATGGCAATAAATTTCTTTAATTCACACTGCTGTAAAACAACGAAACGGGATATGTACTATACACGATCTAAAGAAAGTAGGAATACGATTTTCCACTTCTATGGGAATCGTTCCCCAGTATATTTGGACTGTACACGACTGTCAGGAACTTGAGAATTCTCCGACGAGAAACGATCGCGATACGGTTTCTCGCGAGCAGTTACGCGTTTCTTCGATAATACGATCCCTATCGTCCTTCTTTCGTTTTCCCCGAATACAGAAGCGCATCGGCTGAGAAGTTTCTTATTGCCGTACAAAGTTCTCGCGCAGAAACGACGTTAAACTGGCAAACGATTCGGCAACTTGCCGGCGAATATATATATATAAAATATCCGTGACGGTTCATGCCGGATTATATTCCTAGAAGCGTTTTATAAAACAGTAGAGTTACTGCACAAAATATGTAGAAGGTGTAACGAGTATGCCACAGAAAGGACGACGAACCTTTTTGCATCTTGCCGACTAGAACTTGCAACGATATTTTTACAACTGAATTTGTCACGCGGATCATACTCGAAATGCGATGCTTTCTTTTTTACGATTCCAAGATATTATCGAGAATTATACAGTAGCTTATGCTTCTTAATTGAAATCATTTTCTAATTATCTTTGAACATTTTAGAAAAGCTTATCGTCGCCTGAGTAAGAACGAAGAACCACGTATATCATAAATCGTTTCTACGGTTCTGAACATTACGCAATCGCGTTAAAAATATCGGGTCGCTATAAATCCAAGGTAAAGTCGCAGGACCGCCGACAAGTAGCTTTCTATCGGTCTCGCCAAGATCACTGACTTCTTCGACACAGAAGGGGAAACAGAAAGGGAAGAGCCAATAGGGAAAAAGGTCGCAGCAATCGGCGGCGATCGGGATTGTTCGCGAGTTACCGAGTTCAAGTCAAGATTAATGTTAACTTCGCCGTAGGAGTTAATAAGTCCAAGACCGATAAATCCCGCTAACTCCTCGTCCCTGTTCTCTTACTTCCCTTCCCTTCCCGTTTCCTCTTTTCTTTTCCCTCATTCTTCTCGTGCCTGTGCACAGCCCCTGCTGCTCCATTACAGTCCTCGTGACCGGTCGCTTACGCGCCGTCCCCAATCCGTCGCAGAGCTTTGAGAAACTCGAAAACTTTCCTGACGAGAAAAAGCCGACCGTATCACCCGTCGTCTCGGCAAGAAGCTCCCGACAGTCCCTTCTAGGATCATTTCCGCCGTGAATCCCCCAATGTTTTGTCGCGATTACTTGTATCCAATAGTTTTCATATTACGCGAAAGCTACACCGTTTCCTCGTCATTGTTTGTTGTATCACGTGCTCGTATACCACGTTGTTATGTGTAACTTTAATCCTTTGAATGCTAAATACTCTGGACACGAATTGTTTAGTCAATAACAAAATGTTTCTATAGTTTCTATTTAATTGCTTTTCAATTTAAACTGTACCATTTTTTGAACAGACAGATCACCGAGGATTCTGCGCTTCGCGTAGTTGAAATATTTAAATACGTTTGAAAGAGATAAACTAGCGACGAAAACGAGGAGGGCAACTAGAAATTGTGTAGGAACAGCGATCCGACACGGTCAGCTTTCACGTTTCTACAGGAAGAAATAGAACGGAAGTTGGTCGCTAAAGAGGACTCTCTGGAAAAGCCCTGTCAGGGAAGCTGACGTTTAATTTAATAAATGCCGCGCTGTCGTGTTCTTTCTTTTCGCTTCTTTCCTTTGCGACTCTCATGGAAGGGCGTTTCCGCGCCATTTCCTCCTGGCGCTGGTAACTGCCATTCCGTTGCCGTTTAAAATTTCTTCGGAAAAACTACGCGAGCCTGGACGAGGTGCAGCTTATTAAAGGGGTCGAACTCGTAGGCACCAAGTTTCTCGTAACTTTGAAATTTCTGTTTCGTACTTGCTCTCGTTTAAGCTTAACACCACAGTGCCAATTTTTGTCTTTTCTTTCGTTCTTTCCTTGTTTTCGCAGGAATAGAATTTAAGTTGCGAATGATTATTTGCCTAAAAAATGTACGTCAATCCTGAATTACGAGAGCAGGTTCTTTAAAGTATTTCCGTTTCGCAGTTTCGCTTATTTTATTAAATATTTTATATGGATCTATGAGTAAGAATTTGTAATTTTGTTATATAATAAAATAGTACTGGAGGTTTAAAACAACATAGGCCTGCAATTATCAATCGAAAGTTTTTCCTACTGAAATAACTTGGAACGAAAATTTGTTATACCGTAGTAGAATATCTCAGCACACAAATATCATTAACCCACTCCACCATATGTATTGTTTCATCGTTCTACGCGTTCATTTGATCATGTAGTATGTTTTCCAATTCTGTTGAGTAAGCAAAAGCCGCTGTAACGAAATAACGTAGTCTGGCCGATCGCGGAACACGGTGTCAACCAGATACAATTTCAATTATTAGCGACACGAGCCTAATACCATCAGTGTCTATTGTTGTCACGGCTAATTGCGGACGGCTTAATGGAATTTCCGAGTAGACGGGAATCATGTAAGCTCAACAATGACGAATGTTGTGCGATATAAACTTACGACTGTTATAGAACTTCGGGATTTACCGAAATTACCTAGTTTATGTAATTCACTTTGGTGCCGTTCGCATGTACAATAGTATGATTTTCATGGCAAGTTACAGTAATTTCTTCGAAAAAATACATTTTCTAAAAGGAAATTAAAGTTTCTTGTGGTGAAATCTACTGAATTATTTTAGATTGCGCTGGATTTCTCGATAAAACCACATTTTTAGAACGAACGCTGTACGTGTAAATGTTTTGAAACTGATTCGCGAGCATGATTGCGAGAGAAGGACGTAGACGAAGAATCGGGACAAGTATACCGCGCACGTGGGCACAGTTACGAAAGACGTGAGTACGAATCTGGAAAGGAAACTTTCTTCATTTTTCGCCGTTGCTTGATCGGTTCAAAGTTTTCCCTGAAATATCGCGAGAATCAATCCCCGACGCGAATGGCCCCGATCGAACGGTCTTTTCTACGCTTTCCCGTTGTCGTTTGAGTTTAGAGAAGTAACGAGTCGACTTCCGACCGGTCCGACGCTTCGTCTTACTTCATCCTGCGCGTTTGAAAAAGTTTGGTAAAGGTAGAACGACGAAAACCTTGCTTTGTGAATTATACGCTTTTATGGCTGTCCTCTTGCATTCAGCAGAGACTTACGCCAGATCAGGATTTTCAAATATCTTTGTCCATTTGTAGACAAATATATTCGATTTCATGTTTATAGGTATGTCTGCTAGTTAGCTTTATCGATGAATTTATTCGAAATACACACACATATACACACTTTCTCTGCTTTATTTCACTGCAGTGAATTCTTTCACTTGGTTATTCTTTAAAAACTGTGTATAAATAAAATTATAACTTGCAATAATTCGAAATGAATAACAACGACCCATTGTATGGAATCGTTACATTTTGAAAGTAATTTAATTTAAGCTATTTTAATTAGATACTGTTAGCAAATTATACAACTATTTGCGTGAGATACAGTAATTACAGTCGATGTCTATTTATCTCGTATAGAATGGATCGCAGATCCCGCGAAAATGAATCAGACAATTTAAATACCATTCTCTGCAGATAAGCAGTACACGCGGGCAATTTTGGTCGGAAAGCGTTGAGCATAGCTATAGAGCTCTCGCAATAGGGATAGAGATGATTTCCGTGAACCTTAGGTTTAGCCAGCTCAGGCCGCATCACTGTTCGCCAAATTCTCGTATGTACATATCTCACTTTCTGTCAATATTATCGGTTGGTATTAGTGTATCGATTAAACCGATCTCGATTAGTGCGTTCTATGCTCTCCTCGCAACTAAGTACAACCATTAACATCGACTTCGCTAATAATCTCTATCTTCGAAAATAAAAACCCTTCTGAATTTAACATTTCTATTATGTACAAATGCATTTACTCGTTATTTATATTCGAGCAAATTTATTATGAAAGAAAAGAAGATGTTTGTTCCGGCGGCAAATTCTTTCTCTGGCATAGCATTTGACAACTATCGGTTTATTGGGGAGAAGAAGAAGACGAAAGAGAAAAAAAGAAGGGAACCGACGGTATACGCATTTCGTCTTCAGCTTCGTATACAGAATGGAGGAAACGGAAAATCGAAAGTGCTTCACCGCCATTTCCGGCGGCCGCTCTCTCACGGCTGGTGTACCTCGGGCGTTGCTGTCGAATGCAAAAAAGGAGAATGAAATATCGCGTCTGCGAGCACGACGCGTGAAATTCTTTCGAAAATAGCTTCGTTATACGAGATGCCCGGTTTACACGCAGCTGTAAATCCTTTCGATTTAGATGGCACCGCGAAAATAACAATTTTTCCACGAACATTCGTCCCTCCAGTTGGTAGAAGAGAGTTGCCTCATCGCATTTTCCTTCGCCGATGTTCTCATCAATTTTTGCTCGTCGAATCGTAAAGTTTTCCAACGTGATACAAACGTCAGCTCGAGGGGACAAATCATCTCTGAAATTACAGTCTACCCCCGGTTGAACTCAGTGAATGTCGCGCGAACGGAAACACCATTATCCCCTCTGTTCCTCTGTCGCGACTTTTGACACACTTTCCGGCTTGTTACAGACGAAGCGAATATAGTGCCGGCAAGCCACTGGCTTACCAGACATTGCCAATTTTTCAGACTTCGCATGGTTATCTAGTTCTCAGATCATCCTGAACTTTACTGTCCATCTGTGTACGCTCTGATTCGGTTTGATAAGTTTCTTTAGAACCGGAAAGTTGAAAGAAAGTTTGGTCGTATGTAGGACGACCGAGGTGCCGGGAAAAATTGGAAAATTTCGAAATATCGAGAAACTCTGCTCTGCCTGGTCTGACTATCCCAACGATAAATCAGATTTCGTACCTATATTCTTCCTATTTACGTAACAAATATTTCTTATTTCAAATTCCAACATCTCACTCTTCCATTCGAGGACAATCGTAATCAAAATATAATTCATTTTACACTAACTTTAGCATCTAGCTTTATAGTAGATGAAAAAAATCTTTCTCTAGACCCCGTACCTTTAATTCAGTTCAGAGATAATAGAAGCTATTATAGAAAATAGAGATACGAAGTAATTACAATACTTTTTCCCTTTCTTAGGGATAAGCAAAAATTGTAGCGTCTACGCGAATGTAATCACGCGCACGCACGTCTATGTATGTGGCTGATCGTGGCTGTTACTGTGTTATCCGTCGGTTTGTGGGAGTGGCAACACGTGTTTCCCATGTGTGTCAACCCGCAGTCTAGTCGCAGAGAGGACGAGAAAGGGGGATATCGGCGCGATATCGGCCTGTACGACTTCTCATAGAGTCGGGCTGCATACATATCGTCGGTTTCGTAGTGCCGCGTGGCACGAAGTGCACGAAACCCTTGCGAAGCTGAGCGAACGCGTCCATGTGTTTCGCATGCGCGGTCTACTTCTATTAGCCTTCCTATGGTAGAACACTTCTTTGCATCTCGAGGTAATTTTTCATAAGCGAGGGAGAATGTCTTTTGCTCAGGAACTTAGCCTGTACGAGGTATTCCTCTGACATTTTCCTTTCCCTTTCACATAACGTTGACTGAGAGGAGAAACGGTAACGTGATTGTGAACGATATTGACTACTTTCGACGAGAGTAAAGAAATATATGAAAAGCGAATAGAGAGTAATTATTGATCGGAGTTTCTTTTGAACGATGAAATAAATACAATTCTGAATAATACGACATCGTTTTCCAATAGAGTCGATTTAAAAGAGGAATAAAATAGGTCGTGTTGAAAATTTGTGTACCTACTCTAAATACGAAAATGCATACATGATTGTATCAGATAGGATTCTATTTATAAGATGTTCAGGTACAATTCAAAAGGAGTACTCTACTGCATAGATTAATGTAATTACGTTTCACAGTGGTACATTTTACTAATGTAAATCTGAATTAAAGGTTAATTTTGGTCCTTGTATTCTCTACTGAATTTTAAAACATTTTCCTTCTCGCGTTTTATCTTGCAATATACTTCCTTGAAAAAGGTGGTAAATACAGGGGAAAGTGGTTTTATTTGCGATTTCTCTGGATCGTTTGCTAAAACCTTTGGGGAAAAAATTCTTGTTGAAAAATTAATCTATCCCTAGTAGCCATGTTTCGCGAAAACGCTTTCATTAAAAAGTTGCTTAACTAGGAATATTTGCAGATATTGTTATGAGGCGTCAGGCGCACAAAGCGTTATTGTTCTCATTTGTTAAAGTCTGGAAAATATGTAGTTGCTTGTTTCGCGAAACATACTTCCGTTGCAGGTCCCGTAACCAGGCATCGGGATACAGCGCGCTAACGAAAATATTTATTAAAAATTTACAACAACAATTTCCACGATGCTTTCTCTCGTGTTTCTAACAGACGCGCTTCTACGTGCGGCCGGCTATTAGGAAACCGTTCGATTAGACATATCGTGGAAATGGACGAACGAGTTCAATTAAGAAACAATTATAGGCGTGGCAACGAGAACTCGTTTTCTGGTTGGCGGATAAAAATCCGACGGTCAACGAGCGTGGCGGGATGGCGCGGTGTGGTGCAACGACGCAAAATTGTGCTCGTGGAGTCCTTATGAATCGCCAACACGATGTAATTACGTCGGCATTGCAACAAGTAATTTCGGAAAAGCGGTGCTCGTTCGCAAACCAACGAAATTCGTGTAGGAACGAGAAAAGAAAAGAGAAAGAGAGGGAAAACGCAGGAAAAAGAAGAAGGATGAAACTATTCCATTGAATTTAAAACGATATTTCCCTTTCATTGATTTTTACACTACTCTGCCTTTCTAGTGTTGTGAAGCATTTTCACCTCTCTTCTTCGTTGTTTAGTCATACGTGGAACGCCACAGATTTAAAATACATTTGTTCGACTCTCGAAAACCATTTTTTCCCGATGCTCAAGCGTACCAGTGTAGATCGCCGTAAATGCATATGCGTGATAAATTACTGGATGACGAACGAGCGATATTTCTGCGTTAATATATTATAACGGAACTGTGTACGTGAGCGTGCGCGTGCACGTGGTATAACAAAAACCATCCTCGCTTAAAAAATCCTGTGGCCGTAACGTGTGTTTAATTGCAAGAATTATCGCGTTGCCTTGAGTAACGTTAGTTGTAATTCGTATCAACGATCCAGTCCAATCCATATAAACACGCCGCTTGCTTACTTGAAACATACATTTGACCTTGGCTTTTTATTTTTTCAATTCTCTGAAAACAGTTCATCGGATGACTGAAATTGTCGATATTAAGTTACGAAACGTTCGTCTGCCGCTATTGAATAGAATAATACCGGGTTTCTCATATTAATTAAACAATTAATTCGATTAAGCAAACTTTCAATTATAATATCGCTATCGACAGATTTCAACGAATTAACAATTTTCAAGAAATAGATTCTCCAGTAATTTGAATCTTTTTCGTGCTTTTCTAAACTCACATGTTCCTTATACTCTCCTGACTCCTCGACATACGGCAAATCCCTATCGTTTGGACGCTGTAAGTCTCGAGTTCATGCAGGAAACTTGTAATTATTTGGAACGTCATACGTGGTTGTGTGGCGGACGCGAAGGATCTTCATTAAAGGACCGAGCCACGAAAGGATAATTAAAAGTTTCGCGAAGGGTGAAGCTTGCGGAGCGAGCTGAGGGGGAAATGTTGCGCGACTCGGCCATCCTGAATTTCCCTGTTATTTGCTCCTCGAAATTGCCCCGTCTATCTACCTTGCCCTCGATCCGTGCATCTTCCTTCCTTCCTTGAATTTCGTTGTTCGGGAAACCTTGGATCAGGCTGATCCGCGCCCTGAAACGTTAATTACGGTTGTCTGAGGCCGCGACAAAGTCGACGAAAGTTTGCCAGCAGGCTACGGATTGGGCACAGCCCGGGGAAGACACTTTGATTTTGTCAACACGTGATTTCGTTACGCACGCAATTAAGAGAGTTGTGTTCATATACGATCTTCTTTGATGATGAATGTTGAACTTGAAGGGTTCGCAAGAGTGTTAAGGTTTTATTTGATTTCGGAGCTAATTTCAACTTTCTAAATGGAATTAGGTAATTTTTGGTCTGATCTTACGGTACGTGGTGAAAAGTGTGCTTCTTGGTTAATCGATATCTTATAAACATCTTTTGCTTACGTGTTGGTAATAACGTTCATATTTTATACCGTATGTACTTAACAACTTTAAATATGCACGAGAAATGATGAAATTACGGTACAGTAATTTTCATCAAATCCCTAAGTATGAATTTCGTTGAAATGGAGGCAACTTCAAACCGTTGTTAGTTTCTAACTTCGAACTTATCGAAGATTCTTGAAGTTCCTCGAAAACAGCGTGCCTTCGTTAGATAATCTCCTACGTTAATTATTTTACCGATTATCTTTTTCTTGCAAATATCAGACGAGATAAGATAAGTATCACACTAGAGAGAACGAGTACAATCGAGACACGCTTCAGTATGCTTGCGCCATTAAAAATTCTTAGCCTAGCTAACACGATACGTATCGTGACTAATTTTACTAATAATTAATCCCTTTCTCTTTACAGATATGTCTTACAAGCCGCAGCGTCCCATTATCGAGGGTGAGTGTTAAATAGAATAAAACTACTTTTGTGCTTGATAGTCTTTCTAGGCTCGCATAAACTGCTTAAAACAGACGTATTTCACACTTTGGAAAATTACTAGCAACAGTGAAACACGGCAAATATAGTCAGACATCAAAAACACTCGATACCCAGAGAAAAACAGAGAAAGATAGCGAACGACGTAGCACAATCGCGTTATAATGGTTTGCCAGCCGATGTAAACTAGCAAGCACGCGATATTTAAAAGCGAGTTATCTCGTAGATTGTTGGACACGAGGGTTCGCGTCTTTCTAGCCGACTCATGACTCAATTATACCGGGATTGCAACCAGCTAGCGAATTTCGAAATCACACCGTTTCGATTCGAACGATCACGCTATCGTAGCCACGCTGACAATCTTTCCTTGTACAATGAACGGCCGTTCTTGAAAGTTATTTCTCTCGACGTGATCGTGATTATTTTGCACACCCTCGTCCGCTATCGTGAAACTGGCAATTTTTCAGTAGTAGAGCTATGCAATGGTCAGACATTAATAGTTGGAATTACGAGTTAGAGGATTGTGAAATTATTGCGTCGTTGCGTGGATTGCTGTAAAGTGCGTTTACATTCAAGCGTTTATCTCTCTTTTTCCCTTTTTATTTATCTTGATTTGTGGGTGGAGTGATTTTTTCCCATTGCAGTAGAATAGAATTTAGCTGCGTCTAGATTCCGAACGGTGCATGAATATTTCTTCCTAAATCAAGATTGCTGATAATTGTTCGATCGCGGGCTTTTTACGCAACCAGGCTGCATTTATTGTTGTTATTCGAAACATGTTCCGATCATTATCTTTTGTAACGTTGAAAAGCTACGTACTTCTATAAAACACCGATACAAATCATACTGTCAAACGCATTATGCGAGGGCTCTTTTTCAACCATCTCACGCATTTCCGCCATTGTTGCACGGTACCTATTTGCACGCCATACTATTGGCGTATTTTGTTCAGGATTTTCGTTGGTAATGTTTGCATTTCGTGGTCATTGTAACACGATCATCTATGCATGTGCATGGCAGATGTTGGTACTTCGACAAAGTATCATGCATGGATATGGCCGGGTCATTGTTTCAATGAATCGCAACTCTTGCATTAGCTTCAATAGAACGTCTAGCGAAATTGAAAAAGAAAATGTTGGCAAAATTTCTGAAGAAAATTACAACTATGAAAAATATATCATTAAAGGATGAGTGTATTACCGATATGCTTGCGTTAATTTCGCGTTACTTTTATTATTTCCGTTACATTTAAGAATTACTAATAGCTTAAAATCCTGTCGTATAAAATGTTCTTTATCATCGTGAGTAGGGAAGCTTTCTTATAATAACCAATCTTGAAAAACATACCGCGATAATTATAAAAGGAATTTGTCGAAATTTCTCTCGAAACGAGTAAGTACGTCTTTCGATAATTGGCAATTACGTTTAAATCGATTCATCGAACGATAATTAATCTTTAAAGCTCGATCTCGGTTCATTAATCATTTAATTCGCCTTTTCTTTGCGTGACGGTGCATAATTCTGGGAATTCGGCGTAGCTACGAACGAGCAACCGACTGCGTTGAAACATCGTTACATCTGATCGCCTTAACAAGGGTAGAAATTACTTTAACGCGTTTGGAGAGCAGCGGGGCGGATCGCGTGAAATTTGTAGCGCAGGGAATGTCGATTATCAATTATTAGGGAAGTTGGTCGTGTAAAGGACGAGGCGGACGTTAGGTACAGTTATACCATTATTTGAATAGTTCATCGATACGATCGTTTCGGCAATGCGCACTGCGGATATCCGAAGTTTCAACATTCGGATATTGAATATGGTTAGGCGGAAATTGGGAATATTCGGGATACTTTGGTCCATGTTACTTCGGGCAACATTAGATGTTTCGATGACAACGATGCGCCTGGCCAATTAGTTTTGAATTCCGCGTAAATCAGTCTTGAAAGGTCGTGTACGCGGCGGAATAATTGGAAACGGTCCCGATTCCTCGCGATTCGAAGCGACGGTCTGTCAAATTCATGCGCTCGCAAAGTCTGATTAGTAGCCAGAACAGATGCGAGGAGAAAGCGAATAGATATACGGACAAAGGACACGATATTTAATACTTCGAACGTGAAAACAATGGTACAACTTTATTCGATTTATCTTTAATGTTTTATAAATCATCGTTCGACAGAAATTTTGCATCGTTTCTACGTTACACGCGTGAATTTTAATGCATCTTCTATCCGTTTAATAACAGAACTATCTTTTACCAATTCTACGGGCCACGAAATTTCGAAACACAAAATTATCTTGCATTTTCTTTGTCCAAGCTTTGAACATTAAATATTTGAAGTAAATGAAAATTATATCTCATGACAATTTAAGTTCTCTATGCTATTAATTGGAACATAAACATCTCACGATTAGTAGATAATTATTTTCGGTAATAAGTCTGAACTTGCAAGTGTTACGATATGCGCGAAAGAATAAAGCTTGACAAGTACACTGCTCGTCTCTCAAGATTTAATTCTCGAAATCCTATCAAGTGTATTATTTAAATATAAAATTTTAGTAACCATCGTGTGAATACTCCTTCACACGTTTTCGTGCATCGGCTTAACGTTTGCCAAGCATCGTCTGTAGTGTTTGCACAGAATCGTTCAAACGTTCTGAGAAGCTCGCGTTTTCGAGCGCATTCGCGTTGCCAAGAAAAGCCACGAATATCTCTGTATTTCGTACTCTTAGATAGAGGTACTCGGCGCGCCGCCGCGAAATTTATTCCATTTACGAATGGCTTTCCAGCAAATAATTTTTATCGGGTCTCATCTAGCTCGTAGTTTCGCTTCCGTTCCGTAAAAGGATAAGGAATTCCGCATAATTCCAATAAATAATACACCATGCTAACGAGACGCCCTTTTTCGCTTTTGCCTTTACCTCTCTTGAAACAATATTCTGCCGACTTTATTCACGGCACACGTAGCATTATATAGAGACCGTTTCGCTCTAACTCAGTTACGAGCAGCTATTCGCAAATTTATTCACGGTATCGGCACTCGAAATTTAATTGAACAAAGGAATTCTTAGAACCACGAGAAAAGCGTGCTGAATAGAAGGTGTAGGGGTTAAGAGCTTTCGATTGGATCGGTGGCAAAGTAGTGTGTACTTTCAAAGTTTTTATGGAGTTGAGCAATTTTTGTTCTCATGTCGAGGTAAAGAACCGGAGTTGATCGAATTCTTTGAACTGAGATTTTAACTTTTATTCCTTAAGCAAGTTGACTTAAATCTTTTTGCGTAGCTTATGTCTGTACGTATTTTCTTCTACTCGAGTTTAGTAGAGCTTAGTGTCTGTCGTTTAACGTAAGTAATTTTCAATCTAATAGGTCTCCAAACGCGAAAATGTAACGAAAATAGCGCAATCGAGGAAGTAGTAACGGACAGTACATAGCCAGACATCCGCAAACGTTTGAGATTGCCGTACCTTTCGACGTGCGCGTTATATTGAAAAATGTTTGAAACATGAACCACTTCACTTAATTAAAGCATTTCAAGCATACTCAGCTTTATCAGACATTTTTTCGAAACTTGAAAAACTTTCCCTCTATTTTTTTCTTTTAAAGAAGCTTATCGTTCAGAGAGCTTTTTCATCATTATAAACGACGTTTGCACGAGTTTTACACGATACATAAAATTTTGAGCACGACTTTTAAACTTTGCTGCTCCCCAGCTACTTTTTAGTAAAATTACTTACACATCGGCACCTCGTATATTTCTCCTGTCATATAAATTAACATTACACTCTTTCGTATATTTCGCCGCGCCTGTTACATAATTTCTGTTCATTTGCACAATTTTAACTGTTCTCTGTATATTTTACGGCATCCAATATATTGCATACATTAATTGCGAAGCATTTCACATATTGCAAGGCTCGAACACCTACAACGTTTTAAAAAATAGTTTCTCCGAATTGTTTTGCGTATCGTTGCTTTCGAAGAGCAATCCACGTAAACGAGATGCGCCCTGTATCATCACTGATATGCTATTTTGTTATCTCTAGCAAGTATATCGCGATATGATACGCATCAGCCACATTACTGTCAGTCGAACTGGTCGCATCTACGTCGTATCTTTCGCGTGCGTTCTCGTGTAACGTGAACGTTCGTATGTTCGCATGGGTTATTGTTTCGCGATTAAACTTTAAATCGTGCTAACAGCATGTATGTTTGCCTTTGAACGCGTTTTTATCAGAATGTTGCGTTTCGTGTACGCCATATAAAGATATATTTCATGTCGATGAAGATTAGAATCGCCGGTAGATGTTTAAAGGGGATAATACACGTGGCAATTATAATTCTTCTCACAGAAGAATGATCTTTTTTCAACGATAGTGGCTTTGAATTATTTCAGCCTGAATTTATGGTACCTTGATAGGCCTTAAATACGAGCGAGCACGTAAAGGTTTGTTAACGATGATGCATCTTTAAAGATAGTTTGAGACGGTATATAGCCTGCGTATTTGGGCTTGATAAAGTTTACGAGGGGGTCAAAGGCCGAATAGAGGCTTCATGTAAAGTACGTGGCTCGAAGGGTAGGCAATTTGAAGTTGCACGACTATCGGTTGTTAAATGTTTAACGGCGGTGTGCTTGGTAAGGCGAAGCCTGTGTCAAGCGATTTTGTATCGTTAATCATTATTAATTTAAAAGAAGGGAACTTTGCGTTTCGTGAATTATAAGCAGCCGCGAGCCTTATTCCCGTTTATGTAACGCGAACGGGATGTTTAACTTCCGTAGTTCAACTTTAAATTCCGAATATTTTCTTGGATAACAGCTTAAAATAATCAACTCCCTGATTTTACCTCAAACAAATTAATTACGACGAAACCATGTTTGTGCAAAAGCACATACTTCGAAGTAATTCTTGTAAAATCGAGTCCGGTCACATTAATATATACGTTACTATCTCAGAAATGCATAATGTTCGAATTTTGCTCGATTCGCTGCGAACTTTTCATTCGCGCAGCTCGATAATTAGTAACCTTCCAAAACGTAAATTTTTCCCGCGCGTGTAACACGCATATGCATATCTGTATGTGGTTATTCCAAATGAAGAGGAGAAGGGGAAACTTCCATTTATGCTTTATCGTTGGGTCGAAAAAGGGTTTTCCTGAATACGAGGGGAAAAGAGCCGCGGCTCCATAGAGATCACTGGATGAAAAAAGTAGAGTAGAAATTCCGCCAAAAATATTCTACGAGAGCGGGTGCAGTTACTATAAATCGCTGCGTCCTCCGTTTTCCCCCCAGCCGCTTATACGCCCCGTCGCGGCGTCGCTGGTGCGAATGCGAGTAAGGCACGGGAATGAAAGAGACAGAGAACAGGGGTAAAGGAACGCAGCGGTTGGGCGAAAAAAAAAGAGTCCAGCCGATAAATTACATGTAGAAAAAACCGTGGCACCAACGGTGGATGGGGTGAGAGAAAGAGAGAGAAAGGAGGAGTCAGAGAGAACCACAAAGGCAGATGGAGGGAGAAGGAAAGAAAGAAAGGGTTAGAAAGGGAAGAATTGTCGGTTCACGTGATATAAATGCGAGAGGGTGCACAGAGCTCGCTTTTTACGGGTTTTTCTGGCTCTTCTTGGAATCACGTTACACCGGCCAACATTATCGAGCTGCTCGCTAATATCAGCCACGAGATTTTACCGAACTCTTTCGATTGCCACTGCGACAAAGGGAAAAGTCGAGTATCAGGATTTTTGTGCTGACGAAATTTCGCATCATATCAAAGACGTCATAAATTTCGAGCGGAACGTGAAATTTTGTTTAACGATCGTTCGCATACTTTGATAGTGTCCCACGGTGTAGGAGGAACGTCCGTTAGCATCGACACGAAAAAGGGTGCTACGAAAAAGTAAACAGTGTGACAACGAGTGAGATTCACCGCAAAATCGGCCGGGCACGAGAAAAAGAACTAGGGCTGCAGCATGAATTCGCGCGAGAGAAAGGGAAAGAAAGAAAGGGAGAGAGTGCATCAAGGGAAAGCTCGTGAAAGTCGGTGTTCTTACTATTCCTGGGATCCGTGGTTAGGATATTTCTTGTTTCGTCACGTGAGTTGCGAGTCGGTCGGTGCCGCTTTGTGTGCTCGGCACATACGCGTCTTTGCACAGAGCTGTACGTGGCGTGCAAGCTATACTCGCAGATAAGGTTACGTTAAGAAATTGCTTTCTGTGGGACGAAGCCAAACCCGAAGAAGAAACTCTCTTGCACGCGGTAACCTTCTCTTTTTTTTTCCTTTGCCTTTCCCCTATATTCCTTTTTCACCGTGTCTAGTTTCGACCTCGTCCTCTACTCTTCGCGTTTAGCGTTTCCCTTTTCTTTCCCCTAACCGACCGTCGTAGTCGCATCGTCATCGTTCTCCTCGACTCTTACTTATACCGCTTCGGCTTTCGTTTCTGTCCACTTCCTTCCGTGGAGATGCGCGCCGACAAAAGGTGACGGAGCCTCAAAGGGACGCACCGAGAGAACGCAGGAAGCCATGCATCTTCCTTTGAGTTTCCACGAAGCCAGTCCAGTTTCTCGCACGCCATCTCAGCGTGACCGAGGGGGAGGACGATTATTTTGTTACGATAGCAACTGTATTTCTGCGTTTCAATGTTTCGGCCACCCTGCTGGGTTTCCCTTTCGCGACACGTGATTACACTTGGAATCCTGTTTCTAAACGAGAGTCGGATTCAATGTGAATGATCTTTGGTGTTTCTCGGAAAGCTTTAACGGAAAGAGGCGTTCTATAGAATTGGAATTTTCATAAAAGGAAGTAACACTTTATCGTGTTACGATATATTCTAATATACTTTCTGATATTTAGTATACGATATACATAAGGTATAACGAGAGTTAAAGTTACGGTTAGCAAGTCTGCAACTGTTCCTCGGTACGATACGGTGAATATTGTAGCTTATTACGCAGGATTATGTACCTTTGCACGTCCGATTTGTATTTCACGGATAATAACATCATATGATATGCAAGTTGGAAAACAGTAATTTCGGAATCCGATAATTTCGATAATTCACCTGCCTGATCGACTGATTATCTTCTCCGTCGATTTTCACGGCTATTACGAGATAAAATCCTACTCTGTTTGTGCCAATAACACAAACAGTTGCTTCGCCTGTCGCATTAATTTCACAGGATCGCTCTTCTTTTTTTCTTTGTAATATCGATCGTGCCCGGCGGAAGGATTAATTTGCGACAATAAATTGAGTCGTTGAAATATCTGCCTGTTAGTCGACAATCCTGTATACATTCAATGTATCCAACGTGCACGGTAACCGCGTAATGCGCGGCATAACAACGAGCGATAACACTTTATTATATTTTACAAACCGGTCAGCGGCACCGGTTGCATTATGAGGGAAAAGTCGATGTTCGACCAAGGGCGAAAGGAGGGAGGGCGGGAACACACGTGAGCATGGCGGGATATGGGGGGGACAGGGGATAGGATTAAAATTAGTCTGTCATATTAACAGCAGCGGCGGGCAATTTACGTATTATTTAAACCCGTTTGCTGTAAATAAACGGACTGAGCGTTAATCTCATACAAGTTATAATGAAAAGCAAACGCTGCGCTTGTTTAGCCGGCTCACTTATCATGTTCTTTGGACCAAAACCACGGTTCTTCTTTTTTCTTTCTATTCGTCTCGTTAATATTGGTCGCGCAGGGACCGGAAAAGTTAATTGCGGACTGGGAAAAAAGTTTTCTCCGTGAGAACTTGGAATATAGCGATACGGTGCCGAAATATTGAATAGAAATGAATGAAAATATCTTTATTGCGATTGCACGAAACGAAAAAGAGAGGGAGATATTATTTTCGTAAATCGTTCGTACTACGTTATAATACGTTTCATACCATGTATTACAATATTTAATAACATATTCTGTGATCTACGGTTAATATTTGATACATATTCGGCTGAATTATTTATATAGCGCCAAAAAAGCAGACGTTTCTTTGAAAAAGCTATATAAACGAAAATATTTTATTTACGCAATGATCCGTTGGAAACTGAATTAAACTCAGATAGTTATGTTCCGTTTCTATGGCTTTGCAATTTTTAAACGCGTGACTTTGTCGCACCTTTGATTAGTAATCGGTGTGTATAAAAATCCTTTTTATCGAAACTATATGCACAACGTGCGTATGAAAATATTTCGCTTTCAAATATATAACACTGTGGTCATACAATAATTATCAAAGAGAGATTAATTAATGAAGCATTTTACTGTCTATTAAGGCAAGTACAAACAATTCATTAATCGGTTGTATTCGATGCAACGCATTATTATTATTAATTCAGCTGTAAACGAGAATTCGATATTAGACAAAGACAATGGAAAACAGTGATCGGTTTTATTTCGTGCTTTCAATTAATCGTGACGCTAATTTCAACGTGATTCAAAGTTTTCGACAGTCGTTTGATAATTTAGTCCACGTCCTCAAAACCTTCTGCCCGTTACTAACTTAATAGATATCGGCTCACATTAATTACAAATCGAGTCCTGATTATCCTGAAAATTGAATTCAAAACTGAGATAGAATTTAAAGCGAACTCAGCGAAAGAATTTTGTTTTTAACATATTCAACGAATGGTGCGATTATTCGCACTATAAAACGGATTACTTTTATTGTCCGTTTTCCAATATCAAAAATCTCTCATGAAACGATAAGAATCCTACAGTTCTTTTTCGTAATAATTTCAGCCGTCGAATTATTTAAATTATTTCGAACATTGCGCGCGACAGTAAAGTCTTCGGTCGTAGTTTCCTAAATAGGGAAGAAGCGGAGGAAAAGGATGGAATTAATTTCGATAACGTTAACCTGGTTTCTGGGTTACATTGGCGCAGATGACCGCGGAAGAAGCGATCGCTTTCGTTGGGTGGAGACACCATAATCGATGCCCCCGTATCCACGACCAATGGATTCGATATCAAGCGGCGCAAAAATGGCAGCATGTTGGTCGGTAAGGAGCAAAAAATAGAGACAAAAGCGTCTGTATCCACGAAACAGGCAGTCACTGAAAATAGGCGGTATGAATTAATCAACTGCATCAGCTCTCGTAGCCTGTCGTTTATCGAGATTCAACCCCTCGGTCTCGCTTCTCCGAAATACACTTTTATTATTTTTACCTTCTATTCATTTCCCGTCCTCCTATTTCTATCCCATTCCTTTTGTTACGAGCTACGAAAAGATAAATTTTGTTTCAATTGATTGGAAAAGAATACCGTGGAAACCATGTACCATGAAAAGAATAAAGCACACGCATACGAAATGATAACTAAAATGTATCAAACACGGCTGGATGTTCACGAGCGCGCACGCGACGATATTTTACAACGCGTTTAAATATTGACCCGCGTAAACGACGCGACGCACCAATGATACTCGACGCGTACATTCTATTAGTTCTCGATGCTACTACCATTTGTCGGTCTTTTAATACTTCGGTCTTGTTTATCGGAAAGATCAGACATCGGTTGTGCAAAAGTACAATGAAACGTTGCCATGGTCGGATCGGTTCCGTTTGTTTGTATCCGCGGACTGTATCGTCGTATCAAGCAGCGTCGTTTCTCTCATCGAGTTTATTTCGCGGTAGGATACACGATCATGTACATATATATATGTGCTTGTATAAAAATTCGAAACTATTTCCACGTGTGGGTCGTAGTCGAACGATCGTTCTTTTCGTCGTTCACAAAACTTCGCTGACGGAATTGATAAATCGAGCGCGATGTCAAATGGCGATATGTAAATGCTCGAAGGAGTGTTTCTTAATGTACAGAAAGAAACGCGTAAGTCAAAGAACTTGACGAAAGACAGATTAGAATTTGAAGATTTCTAAGATTATTCACAGATTGTTCAAGACTTGGGTAGATGTCTAAAAATTTGTGTACGGACTTTGCAAACTTCAACAGCCTCTCCGTCGAATAAATTAAACTAAACTTGCAGAAGGATCCAAACTTTCAAACGTTACATTACTTTTCTTAATTATCATTGTCGCCAGATGAGTGTTTTGTACTTGCAAATGAGCTTTTATTTATGTGACGGTCGGAACGTAAACGTTTCCTTTCTCTAAATAGAACAATGAATTTCATCAAACGCAAATGAACGCATGTTTTTTAATCCCGTTGGGAATTCTCAAGAAAGGTGACGAATAATCTGCATTGTTCATAGCCGCTTTACGGTCTCCAGTCAAATCAAAGTCACGTTAAGGACACCAGAACTGCAGACGTCTCAGCGTGAGAATTTCGCATGAACAGAAGCTTACGTGTACAGCTACGTGTCCTAACCGAAACCCTTTAACTCGCACAATCGCGGGCTGTGACTGAGACATGGTTCTCCAGGGACAACCAACTGAGATTTACGGACTCGATTCCCCTACATCGTTCCCCTGCACGTACCGCACGCAGACTGACGTGAGCTTGCAAGACCGTGAATCGTTTTTGGTCTCGTGCTCGTGAGCAGATGCTATACTGATGCTCGGACCAGTAAGTATTCGCAATTTCGAAAGGGTTTGGTACTCTTTTCGTCTTCCTATCACGTTGATCCGGCCGTTTCTTACCATCGGGAAGAATAAATCTCGACGACTTTTAAAACCGGATCAGAGGAAAGGCTTCTCTTTTGAGAAAACGTCTATCTATAGAAGATGGTAGAACGAGGTAGAGTGATCTTGGTGCTTGACAGATTCGTAATGAATAAAAAAGGAGCAAGAGGAATTACTATGGAACGTTAGATCCGATAGGATGTAGTTGGAGTTAAGAAGCACGTAGGTTCTTGCTAGAAAAATAAATGAAAGTTGGGATAAAATGTACGTACTATGAAGCGAGGAATTTGTTAAAGTGGTTTGAAATTTTAATTAGTAATTAGAAGTTTCATAGGAGAGTGACAAGTAGAAAATTAGAAAATTTCAAAATTTACATAATCACGATCAAAGAGATTCTTATGAACATTTATGTGTCACTTAACGTCATAGAAGGATACTTCATAGCTCGTTCGAAGTTATCTCAAGGTTATATTAAGCTTATTCAGTGACATTTTAGGTATCGCCAAGAATTATGGAACGTCACATGGGCCTTGGGTTGTCGGTAGAGAAGCGACAATCGAATTCTCGATTGGAATGATAATACACGTATTATAGCTCATTTTGGCGCGCCTATACCGAGTTCTAGTTGCACGGCTGATTGCTACTCAATACCAGGATCTCTCACTCATCCTGCTATAGCCTCATATACGTACCTATCTGACTGCGCGTTTCAGTAACAATGGCGCATTACGTCGGTTTAATCGATGATAAATCACGCCGCGATATCCGTGACCGATATCTCCGCTTTTCGAGATTCACCGTTGAGAGAAACATTTATCGTCCAAAATGATATACAATCGCGATTAAACGTGTTGGATGGCGTCAGAGCGTCCCTTTTTTTTAAAAAAACAAAATCGTTCATCACGTGAATTACCTTGCGTATAAAAGTTAATTACAATACCCGTGTATAATGTTAATAAATATAAGAATCGTTGAACGCGTTTCGTGCACAAATATTCGCGATGCTACGAAACCGAAAAAATTCAGAATCCAGGGAATCTTGAATCTCCGATTGTCTGTTTCGTATACAAATTCCAAGGAAAGTAAACCCGAGATTGTTTCGAGAAACACTTGCACCATTGCGCATTAGAATTCTGAACAACTGTTAGAGTCGAGAAAAAGAGCTAGAGAAAGAGAAAGGAAAAAGAGAATAGGAGTATCGTGGAGATCGTTACGTTAACTTCTAACGACATTACCGGTTCCCTCGATTAACTCAGGGCTTTAAACGACGTCGTGTTTCTAGGAGGATGACGCCATTTCGGGCGTAGAAGACGCGCCGCGACGAGGGTCGCGCACAGGTGTGAAGCGCGTTCACCAGTCCCACCGTCGCGATGACTGCGTCCGTGTGCAGCCACGCTGCTACATATACATACATACATGCTCCAAATAGCTTCCACCCAGGGGAGAACTCCATAAAGACTGATTTACGCGCAGGATTTATGAAGACCGTTCGGTTTTCTGGCTAGTATTTCACAAATGCGGGCCGTTTATTTTTTGTCTTTTTCCAGCCTTTTAAATTTCCTTGTTTTTGTTTGCCTCGATATGCTCGAAATCTTCAATTTTTTTCTTTTTCCTATATCTTTTTCTCTCCTCTTTTCTCGCGTATGCCCAATACGATTAGAGTGTATCCGTCTGAACGAGAAAGAAATAGATGGATAAATAGATAAATAGATAGAGAAAGAGAGAGAGAGAGAGAGAGAGAGAGAGGAAGAAAGAAAGAAGAGCATGTAGGAGAGCATATCGATCGTAACGACCGATAATCGCATAATTCAGCGCAAGCTACGGTTCAGAGTGAACGGGACGTTATCACGCTGCCTCTTGGAAAGCATTAAAAGGCGAACGCAATTCTATAAAGTCGATAGCGGGTTGAAATTCAGAGTCGGCCCGCGGCGAAACTAGTTACGACTTCTAGCATTTACCGCGGCATGATTAATAGAGAATTGCAACCGACGTTGGCCAAGCTCGTTGAACGCCTGCAAAGGAAGCTTTCCAATATTTCTCGACTCTCCACGGACTCGTCGATACGATGGTGGTCGTGTTCGGCCTTTAGTGGCGACCCGAGTATCGAATTGACATTAGAAAAGAAATACCGACGCTTCTTTTTTGTGGCTGTTGGTAATACATTGTTACACCGTGATTTTGTTGGTGATACATGAGCTTTCTTCATTAGATAATACGATTTCAATAATTGCCATTCATCGAACGGAACTATACTATTTAAATAATTTTCCTGAATTATATTTTAAAGCTATTGTCGTCATACTTAATCCTCCATAAAAAGGGACATGTACTTTGTTAATTATTATTAATGTATTTGTTAATTGTTGTATTATTATTAATTTATATTATAATAATAATTACAATTAATCTATTATACAGTAACTGATGTCCCATGTTCTATATTTATACTGACAAAATTTACAAACGCAAAACTTCTATAATTAACACACATTGGAATATTTGTAATACGCTTACCGCTAATGCACCGTAAAAAGGCGTGAAAAGACAGAACCGACACATTAACTTAACGACCAGACCGTCCATATATCCCGCGTTACAATCTTTACCGTACAAATTCGTGGTCTTGATGGCTTTCATCCTACTCATTAATCAATCTTCAAAGATCGACTAATTGTATGCAAAGCCTGGACGAATGCGCGATACTTGTTAGTCGACGAGCGAAAAAAGCGGTCGAGCGATCGAAATTACCTGTAGAAAAGTTCATTTGCGGGTCGTGGTAAAAACCGTGTTCGTGGTAAAAAAGCGCATGCTAGCGACAGAAGAAGGGGATGCACGAGCAAGGAGATTGCTAAAGGGTATGAAAAGGGTTGGCGTAGACCGCGGCCGAGTGAGTAGATGCTGGGCGTGTTTCACGGTGGATCGTTCAGAATATTTCAAGGCTTTGCACGTGTCTCTGAGCGCAATCTGCGTGTAGGGAAAAGCTAGAGGAAAGGGCCAGTGTCAGCGAGGCAAAGAGAAGGCGGCTTTTACAGAACCGTAGGATTTAACTTTCTAACCGAGAAGGCGGATAGAACGAAAGCGCGGAGGGTTGCAAGCGCTCCGACCAGTGGCTGGACACGAACCTGCTCTCGCGAAAGCGGATAACGGTAGCGATGCCGAGGTATGCGAAAGGGTTGTCAAGGGGAGGAAGCTAGAATCGAAAGGACGAAGGGGGAAGAGCACTGGCTAGTCTGCCACGAATACGCTTCCATAGGACGGAGAACGGTAGACTATAGCAGAGACAGAAACAGGGTGTCGCGACAGAGTGCTCAACTCGGACAAAGGAACACCGTGCCGGACCGTAGACAAAAGGTTAATCTTCGTTTTTTGCAGAGTTTAACTCCATCCTCTGGTAAACGACCGTTCTATTCCTCTGTTCCTTGTTCCTCGTTCTAGCCACGAATTCATCCCCCTCGATCCTACTTACCAAGCCAGACCGAAAACTACAATTCGAATACGAACGCGCCAAGATTTATACGCCAGCTACCGCGCGACTGTGTTAGCCACCGTAGCGGACAATTCTCTCGGTGCAGTTGCCACGGCTTAGCAGATTTTCAGTCGAGTCGAGGAGATCTCTTCACGTTGAATCTTGACGAGTTCCCTGGTACGAGGAAATTAATTGAAACCATTCGAATTGCGAGTCGAATAGCAAGAACACAGGAACATCCCTTCGTATCCTATCGAATTTTCACGTAGCGTTATGATGCTCTAGGAAAGTATCATTTTTCCATGTGAGCGAAGCGTGCAGCTTAAATCAAGTCTGTATACTCGTTCAATGATGAACTGTTCTCTGGTAGCGACGCGGAAGGGCAAAGGCACTTGTTTCGTTCGGTCGTTGTGTACTCAACCGCGCTGTATTTGCCGGCTCCTGTGCCCGTGTATATTGCGTGTACCAGCTGGATCTTTTAAAGAGGATACGAAGACGTGGTTTCGCCTCCGCGACTTTATGGTGGTGAAATGAAACTGCAGGAAGGAAGGTTGCTTTATTTTGGTTGTGAACGAGAAAGAGAAAGAGGAAGAGAAAGAAGGACACGATGAGACGGTGCAGGTATGCCGTAATGAAATTCATCGCGCGACGATATTGAATTCAGAATCACGGTTACTTTCGCGACAGTCGAGAATTACCTTGAACGGAATTCCGGGAACGTTTGCAATAATGGAGGCCGTACAGAGGTTCGCCGGGCCTGTTTACCAGAGAACAAGACCTTGAATGGCGGTCTTCTCCTTAGCATAGCGGGGAGAACGTCTCGAGGCGGCATATTTCATTCGAGTCGAGTTCGAGGAATAATTTCGAAGCGGCACGAGCCCCGTGGCGTAAGTCGGTTTCACGAGTCGCGGCACGCGCCGCTTCGCTTTCCGTATTAGACTTTATAATAAGGACCGTCCTAGTCTTACGTATGTTAATACACGTTAAGCCTGATCCTACGAGTCGCCAGTCCCACGAGTCGCCCTTCTTCTTCCTTGGATTTACGTGCTGCCGCGAGAATACGTCGAAGAATGCGAGTTACACGTAAGAATGAATGGAGAGTATGAAAGGTCACGCGATAAAACTATCTTGAAAACTTGAATTATATGAATCACAAACGATAGATAGAATGCCTTTAGTAACAATAATGTAACGATACCAAAAACTGTAACAGCAGGCAAAAAGCACGTATATAAATCGGATATTAATTCAGCCAACCGGCATCACCGATTATCGTTACAAGCTGAGGGTGAGGTAAGCAACCAGGCCAGGGTGCGAGAGCTTGTTACCCCGTAACGGCCTCTATCTCGGCCTTAATGGGTCCAGATGTTGTTACGTCCGGGGTCGGCTTAAACTACTTCTGGACAGCTTTATCCGGCGACTCACCGCGACACGAAACGGCCGACCAATCGTGGCGCCTTCCACTCGGATTAACAATGTTGTAGGACGAACCAGGGAGCAGCCTAATTACACTTTATACCGCTGTATTATGGCAAAGATACGTATCAGCGAAATTGCATCGTGGTTCTCCTCGGACACGGATTTATCGTCGCGCCGGTATCTTTCGTAACTACACGGTTAACCGATCTCTTCCTTTCTTTTCTCATTCGATCTTCCCTCAGAAGGATTTTGTCAAAAGTGACGCGAGTCGTCACAGTTGTGTCATAAACTGAAAGACCCATTCGACGTTTGCGAACGACGCGACTTTTGCGAACGCAATTAAAGTAAACTCTCGTTAGGAGAGAATGTTTTTGAAAAATTAGGAAACAAAGGGACAATACCATCCTAGTTTTCCACAATCTTCTTTGTCAACTTCATTTCTCGCGAGCCAATGCCACTCGGGCTATGTAATTGCTGCACTAACGAAGGATGCCTCGTTACCTCGGATCAGAAAAGTTCGAACGAATTTCGAGAGTTTTTCGCGTTGCACCGGGGAACGACTACACCTTCTTTTCAACACGACCACATTCGCCTACTTTCTTCGGCCCGTTGCAACTTTTACGACTTGCTTTTGCTCCACTCCCTAGCATGGAGTTAAGCGTCTTTCATTAAATTCCGGCATCCGTTCGTACGAGTCGTAAGACAGATTAGTCTGGAAGTGTCTTCCGGAACTTAATGGTCGTGACAATTAAACAGGAGTTTTGACACAAAACGGTTTGCTCGAGCGAGTAATCACGTTCTACTTGCTTTAACAACTATGCCAACGTAGCAGCGGAGGTCCTTTGAACGTTTGTATCGAATACATTCCGAAATGAGTAGACGTTTTAATATCCACTTACTTATTGAGTAAATATACAAATAAGTACACGCATACACGCTATGACAGGCGGCAAATATAGCAACGTTTTTAAAAACTCCTTGTGCATTTAAATAATGTCCGGTACATCGGCTAAAGCAAATTTGATCCACTAATCACGGATGATCCATCGATAAAGCGTAATTAAGGACAAATTTCCTCGCCGACCACTTCACGAAGTCGTTCATCCACCTCTTCAACTCGAACTCATCTCTCAGTAATATTCGCCGCTTGACAAACCCTTCTCACCAATAATTCCATTTTCATTTCATTTTTAATTCCTCGTTGGAGATCTTTCTTTAAGCTACGTCCAATATACATCTCCACAAGGAGGGTGACTTCCGCGGAAAGGACGATACGATGTCGCTCTGCCTGTGGCAATTCGTGTTAATTAATCATTCGTAAAGAGACCAATAATCGCGAGGAAATCCGTGCTTGTCTTCAACGGATCATCCCTTACATTTTCTCGCCTCTTTTCTCTCGCCTCTTTTCTCTCGCCCTCGTGTCCTAACCATCTCTTTCCTCCTGTCCCCTTTTCTTCTCTCTCTTCGGCCCATCTGTCCGTCTTTTCCCCTTTCCGAGCCGTCTTATAAGGGAGGATTAATTAACGCGCAGCCCGGCCGTATAGCGGGCAACGATCTTCGCGTAATTGCCGCGAGTGGCGTTGCTCCTTCGTGGCAGTTCTCACGGCTTATTTTAAATGCGACGTGAAATCAGCTTAATAGCGTCTCACGGAAATCGTGGCCGTCTTCTTCGATCGTTTCATTTCTTCCTCCTTTCCTGCAGGCGCTAGGATAGGAATCCTAACGGTGCAACGAACCGTGACACTTTTAAGCCGGCCAGGCTCAGACTTAAGGACTTAACGTCGAGCCTCGGCTTCCCTTGTTATCGTCAAGATCGTCCTGGATGATGACGATTATAAATCAAGCCGTGTGGCCGCCACTCGTTAACTTTCACGCGCCGCTTACGCGAGTAAGCGAATCGAGGACGAAGGAGTCTCCAGATGACCCGGATTTCTCTATTGGTCTGAGTAATTGCCGGCAATCGTCGCGATCCTGCCCGATGATAATTTGTTGTTTGCTTGTTGGTATCAAAATTTTATGTTCGTACAGTTCATTCCGAAAAATTGGAAACACTGTATATAGTCCTTAAATTTCGCATAAATGCACAAACGGTATATTTATCTTCGTTGACTCTGCGGTATTGTATAATGAATAACGCGATACATATTTATCTCGATTATGCGTTGTGTATTATTGGGAACTAGTACTATGCAAATTTAATTAAAGGACTCTTAAGTAAAGGAACAGAGGAAATTTGCATTCATGCGAAAAAATCGCATGATCAGAATTTTTTCTTTTATCTTTGTAATATATCAGTCGTGACAGAACGAGCCTGCAGGTATTCTAAGAATAAACCTTAACCTATTGCCATGTAGACAAGTTAATTAACAACCTTCGCTTTTATAATAATTGATATTTAACTCTAATATTACATTTCAAAACTTTCATGCCATAATACAAGGAATGGGTGTAATAAATTCTGCTTTCCTACAGCGCGCAATCTTTCTGATTAAAATCATCAAGCGGTCTAGTTAATCGCGAGCGATCAACCGCGGCGTTTTAATCAAAATCTTCAACATTTCCTTCTTTAAAATTGAATAAACCGAGCCATTACAAAGCAACTTGCTCGCGCAAGCGGACAATCTCTGGAACACCCAGGAAGTCACACCTACGAATCCAATCCCTGTCGCGAAGCTTAATAACGAGTAGGTCCGATTCTAGTTAGATAGAGCCGTTCCGAAGAGAATGAGTTCAAAAGAGAAAACGACAATTAGAAGGGACATGGCGCCCACACGGATATCTTCTTCCCACCTTCTTTATATCTCTCGAGGAGAAAACAAATTACGACGATTCTCTATCTGCCAGGGAAATAGTGAACGCGACATTACGAGGTAGTAGATTCTGCCGCTTTGCCCCCATTGGTCTACCTACTCGAAATCGTCGGAGTAGGTACAAGTAACGCTTGAAGTTAGAAATTAGTAGTGTTGCCGGGCGTTTAAAAGATAAAAGCAAACTTTTCCCATTAATGCCCGCAGCCTAGAGTGTGGAGAGTTCATGGCCTCGTGGAGGAGGAGTCGGAGGAGGTTGGTAAAGGAGTGGAGATGGTGGCGACGCCACCACCGTACTAGCCGACTCAATTGTAACCCCTAGCCCCGCAACCTTTTCCGGTCCAACCCTGAGACGCGGTTCCCTGTAATTATTTAAAAAGTTTTCACCTCGTCCCGGTCGGTCTGTCGAGTACCAACGTAGATCAGGTATCATTATACGTGAACATACGACCTCCCAAACGGACACGATTTATTCCTCAACTTGCTCGTTTCCTGCGACTGCGTTCCGTTTGAGGTAGCCTCCTCGTCCACCCTCTTCTTTTTCGAAATTAATATTCGCTTATTGGAACGCAGCGGCGTTTCCTACCAAATAGACATTCCGTTGAAATATTGCCGCCGTCGAATCTTCAGCGAATAATTAATATGGCGCGTCGACGTGGTATGAATCTAAATAAAAATTAAAAGGACGTAGCGCTGAATACCGCTACGTGAATATACGCAAAGAAATATACCGCGTAACAGAAAGTATTGAAAATTGTTGTGCGTGTATTTGCGTGAGAATTTTCAAGATACTAGTAATTATTTGTGTCTTTCTAATGCCCGAATAAGACATATACTTGAGATGATGTCGATTAAAAAATAAATATAACATCGTTGGTATTAGCGAAATTAAATTTTCTTGAACAAGGTTTCATACGCTATTAATTTTTAAATAAAAACTGCTATAACCGGACGAGAATTCGAGCGTAAAGTATTAGATCTAGAAGTGAACCTTGATATGAACGATTCATCTTTAACGTAGCTGGCTGATATAGGCATTTAGTAGAACGCGATGCATGACAATTACTCGATATCGTCGGCACGTTGGAAAGAACGCAGTGTGGTAGCGTACACATCCTAGAATTGAATGGCTGCTATAATTTGCGATGGCAATGCCTTCGAAAATGCCATAATGGAATTATTGCGCTCGCCTGTCCGTTCATTCTCTGCCTCTCTTCCTTTTTCTCTATTCCTCCACGATGTTCATCGGCCAGAGCCACGCCTGTACATCCGTTTCCGGCTATTTTTGGCAATTTTCATCCATTCACGTGGCCAAATAATACGCGAGTCGGCAGCCGGCGTAGAACTGGCGCGGTCATTTGAAAGGGAAATCGCGTTTTCCCCGAGGAAAAATTTCCCAGCCGGTGGTGAGGAAAAAATCTCGATTATATTTCGGCGCGTAAACGTCGCGACAACGAATGAAACCATCGGATGAACATCGTGTTCAAAATTATTCGATATCTGCTTGGTTGGATCGCGTCGTAAGGTTTCATCCAATTTTCACTGGCACCTTACCTTTAACAGTTAATAATTACAGTTTTACCGATCAAGAGAGTGACGTTTTATTTGATTTCTTGTAATTTTGTCGTCGCACTTTGACCGATATCGTTGTGTCAGTATTTTTATTTTATTAGATCGGATGGTTGATCGAAAGTAATTTCGAAAATTCAGTTATGATTAATTATTGGTTCCGCGGAGTAATCAGGCCGGTTACAAATCAGTGTGTTTACAATAAATTTGGTCGGGGTGTTTCAATTTAGTAAATGTTGGTTTTCTTTCATTAATTATTTGACCTGCTTTTACCATCTATATTGCTGTACTTCGACCACAATTCCAATCAATTAATATATCGTCCGTGAGTTCGGGTCAGATCATATTTCCTTTTTGTCTTTTAGACTTCGATTTCAGATATTGTTCACGATGTAAAATAACCGAATAGAGCCAAAGTCGATATTGAGTTTCGTCCGCGCTCCTTTTAATTCGTCGGCAGTCACCCGTCTAGCTGATATCCCGTGATCTTCGGCAATCTTTCATTTTCATTATATTCGCTGTACTTTATTAATCCGTTTTATTCAGCTGAAAGAGATAATTTTTTGCTGAAAATCTCGTTCTAGACGAGGCGTGAGCGAAAATTTACAAACTCAAATGGAATTCTGAAAATTGCTAACCCTGTGCGAGCATCTCTCGCATGCCATTAAAATTGACAATCCGCGAGTCTTGACACGGATTAACCGACAGCGCTATTTTCGAGCTCGAAAACGGAATTTTTCATCACGGCGCTGCTGCTGTTCGTTTTATACGCCAGCGCAAAAAAAAAAAAGGAAAAAAAACGACGCAAGTAAAGATAGAAGAAGAAAGGAAAAAAGCAAATATTTTAGATTTTTCCTATTTATATTATGATTCCAATCTGTTCAACGCGAGTCTGTTTAAATTTTCAAGATGACCTTATTATACAGTTTCGTACGAATATGGAAAGCAACGAGAACGTACCACCGAAAATCGTATTGCACGGTTGAGCTCTCGTACGTTTGCGTTTCGCTCTTGGGAAACCCTTTGTACCCTCTTCCCTGCCCCTTTGATTCCTTTCCCACCTTTAACTGTTAACTAGCGCGTAAGGAGTAATTAACGCTGCCAACAGGATCATTCTGTATTCATTATACACGCCGCTTTGCGATAGCATACTTTGCGCAAGTATATGATATCGTCGAGACATTACCGACTCTGAAAACCCCCCAGCTACGCTGCTTTCACCGATTGGAATCGAGCTTCCTCGTATCTGGAACATTAATCCTTTTGGGCCCGCTAGATCGAGCAGCTGATAAAAGTACATCGACATAAATTGCCGTCTCGAATCCGGGACCGGTTAGTTGAAATCGAAGCGGATCGTGCGAAGCCGTTATTGCTTCGAATGATAAATTCTCGTTTTCATCGATCGAATGAACCGATCGTAGCGTCCAAGCTTGCAAATTCTAAAAATTTTGCTGCATTTTACAGCGAAGATATAGAACGGACTAATCGGTTACTATTTGATTTAACAAGAAATAAACTATGAATTTTATATATTTGTGATTTTATAACATAGAATTTTTTATATTTTCCTAATAGTATTTATTAACGAAGTTTACTAACAGGTTTATTATTCGTGATTATTAATTATGAAATCGCATTGAAATTTGATTTGTTCTTCTTTTTACTTCGTTACTCATTAATTTTAATTAATTTAGAATTTAAATTGGCATTTCACGTTCGTTGAATCGCGCTTTTCATACGAATTTATGTTTTTCGTCCGTTTATGTGCCGACGTCGTATTATCACCATCAAACTACTTCTCGATTATTAACAGACGTGTTCTATGCAAACAACGAAAATTATCTACATTAATAATTAACACAGGAGAAATAATTTATAGGTATGGTTACTTGCCATCAGTGGCAGATAAGTTTCCCGCAGGATGAAGTCGGAATTATTCAATAAGATCGATCGCCTGGCTCAATTTTGTAGCAGTAGCTTCGGTGTGGGACGACGGCAAGCGGAACACTAACTTCGTATCGTGAGTTTACCATGGTATTGACGATCTTCCTAAGACAGGGAGTGGATGAACAAAGAAAAAATGGTAGAGGAAGAGGTGGAACAGTGGCAGTGGGAAGCAATATGTTTGCGTAGAAGACACGTGTGTGCATAAAATTTAATACAAAACATTTTTACAGTGCATGCCTCGTAAAACTTTCTTTACGATAAGAGCGCGGTCGGGCGTGTTTGAAAGGAGAAACCAGAATAGGTAGCTCAAACACAAGAGGGCTTATAAGTTGCGGAACCGCACAAGCCCGAAAGAACTAATATATTCTGCCAGACAGAAATAAAATTATTCGTTTGGAAGGGTATTATCAATATCCGGCAGATATCGAAGCCCAACCTCTACACTGGGTCTGTGCTCGGCCGTCCGCTAGGATATTCAAATGAATCAATACCAGCTGTTTTCTTTTTCTGAAATTAATTTCGCCCTAATGCGAAACGATCCGGCTCGTTTCTTTTCCAGTAATATCATTTTACGACGAATCCTCACCGTTCTCCTGTCTCATTCGTCGTTTCGACTTCCGATATTAAAAATAATAACTTCCTTTCCGCTTCTTGATAGATTTCCACTCGCTTCTGCTCGCGATTGCTCGATTATTTCGTTCATTCTTTCCGGCGAAATATTATTGCGCCGTCGAGGCACTCCGAGACTCCAGATTTATCCAGAGAAATATACTTGCCGTGTTTGGAACGATTTTTCAAAGATATTTATTTATAGTCAAGAGTGGACAAAGCATCGGATTATTTCTAGTAGCAGTTGCGATCAACCTGTTATTTCCTTTCTTTTAAGTTGTTGTTTTTGCAAGGTAGATTTAGTTGGCTGTATAATCGGTTCATAAACGCCTTTCGGTTTGAAGTTACGAGGTATAACAAGGTACAGGGAAAAAGCATTAGGAATAAGGGGATATTCTAGGCATTAGTGGAAAGTGCTAGCTTGTGAATCGAGTAGCTAAGAGTCTGAAAGCGTAGAAAGGTTCGAGTGATTTTGTAACGGTGCGAATGTGCTATCTACTCGATGAAATAATTTTAAATAATTGATATATCGATTAATTTGCTAAACGGACGAATAAATCGAGATTACGATATAGATACGTATGGTGTGACAAGATGATTGCAAAGAAGTTAGAAAAATAATACAAGGCTTTGAACACCACAGTTACATCCTTAAACAACACAGTTACTATTGCCAAGTATTTATATCATTTCGAAAGCTTGATTAAAACTTAATCACACTAGCCTCGTGTCTAATAAAATTCGCAATAGCAACTGCTTACGTTATCAAGAACATCGGTAATGTCCCTCCCCGTATCCCACCCTTATCGTGGAAACTAATCGCGCACAATTCCGGCGCGTTCCCGCGGTGCGAAGAGGGAACGGGGTTGCCGTTGTAAAAGTCAGCTTCGAGCGTGGCTGAATATTAAAACATCTCGTTGAATAATTCTCGGCGAGCGGCTGAAAATAGCCAAGAAAGAGAAGAGATCCGACGAGGAACGCCGCTCGTTCCACGTAGACCGGCGGGCGTGCCGGCGCTTGTCCCGCTGAGAAAGACAATTTCAGGTTAGGAAGCACTTCATCACTAATGCATAAAGCCGTGGGAGGAGGGTGGTGCACGGAAGGGTGAGAGGAGCCGCGTCGCGGCATGGGAGAAACACCGGAGACGGGACGAGAGGAAAGGTGAGGCTAGGTGGTAAGGGGGTTTAACCGACGGCAGCCATGTTTGTATAATATATTCGACTGCAATAATAGAGTCACTTTGGAAGTAGCATTACCTGCTTGCTCTACTACGCTGGCTTCGTAGATTGCAGCAACGACTGTTTGCACTCGCTAAATATAATAAAGCCAGGGGTTCTCAGGTCCGCGATCCGTGCACATCCAGTTGCGGGGTTGAAACCGGAAGAGGGTTGAGTGTAAACGACCACTGGCTTTTGGATCGTAGCGTGGCCTGCTCGAGAGTGTGTAGGTATTTCAACAGCTGAGTTTTACGCGTCCTATCGCGCCATTTACCGGCACCGTTGTTAGCTTCGAAACGATAACCAGGGCCCAACACAAGCAGATAACGGAATTTTGACGCGGAACCGCGGAGGAACGTAACTCGTCTCGTTTGCGATCGTAATTCACCTAATGAACGGACGACGTGGTCGTTTCGACTTGTCAGTGTGTTTAGCAACCTTCCATCTCCGTTGGATTCATGTAAATCGCAATTGGTCGGGGTTGACGGTTACGGATTCGCCGTGATACGGTTTCGCGTTTCGGCGAACTAACGTAGCAGATTTGTAGCGGTTAACGCGGAAACTTGAAACGTAGAAGCTCGAAAAGTTGGCGTATACTCGTACATATATTCATGGAAAGTAAAATGACGATAAAGAGGTAAAGGAAGTAGGAGGTAAATTTTTAGTTAATTTAGATCGAGTGGAATACTTCTTGACTAACTGTAGATTTGTCTAAAAGAATTTTAACTATGTTTGAACAACCTGCAGCTGTGCAATCAACAAGTCAGGATATTTTTACGATTTCCTCGAGCGAGTTTCTGTAATCTGCTGATCTCTGTCGCTTCTTCTCGGTCTAATTTCCAAGTTCCCTTCGGGACTAAAAAGAACTTCATTTACTGTTAACTTTTTCAACGCGTTGTAAATCGTACGTAGCTGGAGAATGGGGACAGTGAGACGAAGCGAAGGGTCACAGGAACATTATTCCGACAAGCGTTCGATTGTACAAAGGCGGGCAAAGGAGACGCAATGGCACTACGCCAAGGCTGAACTTTGTCGCAGAATCTTCACAAAAGAAGCTGCCGTGCCGTCGTTCAACGTATCCAGATACCTTTTGTAGCAGGTGCGACTACAAAACGTTAGAAAAAACCAGGACGTTCTTCCGCATTTATTGACTCCGGCCGTTTCAACGCGATCACGGTGTCTGGAACGGAAATTTCGACAAACTTCTTTTTCTCTTGCGCGGAATTCCGTTTTTAATATCCTCGAGACGATTAATTAATAGAAGAATAACATTAAATTACGAAATTCCTCAGTCCACCTCGTCTTCGATATTGGAGGCGGAATAAATTTTGTAGGACAAATATCAGTCGTGCCGCATCGATTTTCTATATTATTAAACAGAACGTCACCGTCCAATGTATTATTAATTAATTCGCTCGACTCTTACCACGTTAATAGTTTTCGTTGCTCGTTTCCTTCGGCTATTTTCTTCACCCACGAACGACTCGGTTTTTCGTTTAACGCCCTTTGTTCCGTTGCCCGGTCTCGTTTGCTTTGTTCTCCTTGGTGGTTTTCTTTTTCATGCTGGTCGAGTGTCCCTTGCCACCCTTTTTTCGCTGCTCGCCCCGCTAAACGGCGAATAATCGTCTGGCCATGAGCCTGATCCTTTTGTTTCCGTTGGAACAATGCGGTCTTCCAGTGTCTCGTTTCGTCCCGCAGCTGCGTCTGACCGCAGCTTGCCCGTTACTACTTGAGAACTTGGTTCTTTCCTGTGGCCTGCGCGTTCCTGTATCTCGCTCTCTACACTTTTTCTTCGCCTTTTCGCCTCTTCGCATCGTCAACTCTTCGACCACACGGTACTTCGTGAAACATTCGACGCACCTGCTCTTTTGCGTTTTTTCGAAAGGGGGACGAATTTGCTAATTGAGGAAACCTGCTACAAGAAAGAAAGTAGGGATTTGTAAATTTTCGCTTTGAAGTTCTCTCTGGGAAATTTTTATTATTCCTGGTTGTAAGGTTCTATGGTCTCGTAGTAATACAAAGTTTTGTTTGCTAATAATTATGTATGGAAGAGGGATAAGGGAAAAAGCTTGGTAATGTGGGGAACGAGAGGCACATTATGTGAAACATTAATTGGAATAGGGACCGCAATGAAAGGTAATGGTGTTGTCACTTTATACATAGTTGACATGGTATTGTATATTATAATTTCTGTAAAGGGAGTTTAAAATTTTGCTGACAAAAGTTATAGAAAGGAACGTGTAACGAAGCACGCTACAGTTCAGTTTCAACAGACCAATTTGCTAATAAACGAATGAATACGGCGTGTTACTAAATTAATGAATTAAAATGAACAAAATTTGCAATTGTCAAACTATTCTTGTTCCGTTTTGACAAACGGCAGTTTTTCGTTCACGAAAGCTTTCTAAGCAAAAATTAACAGGCGCGCTTCAACGTATCAGCGAATCACTAACGAATTACATCTTTCGTAGAGGCATTCACACGAGACGTTCTTTACATTATTACCTTTATATTATTACCGAATTTTAATTCAACGTCTCGATCAATAGGATGATCGCAACATGCCTCGCCTCTTCATTGTTTCTGATTTCGCAAATTTTAATAAACTGATGGCATGCAGCGTGCGAAGAATGGAGGGAGGTCAAGCAGGATTCTCGCCTCGTTCCTGCGGAACATACTTTAATATCTTACCAATTTAATATCTCTTCTCTTCTTCGTCATTGCCTCTCTCTCAATCCTATCTTTATCACCTTCTGTTCTCTATGTTTACAATTCCTCTGCCCTTTCCTCGCCATTGTCGTTTCTCTCTTTTTCCATTTTGACCAACCTCCCTATCCCAGTTCTTTATTATCCTGTCTCTCTTCCTTTTCCTATCGTTTTTTCCTTTCCCCTATTTTAATAAAGTGTCATCCATAGAAAAAGGTCCGCGAAAACTGGATGTCGTTTAATTGCATTTTCTCCATCGCTTTCTTCCTTCTTTTTCACCCTTCCTTTTTCTTTGTTATAACTAAGAATCCCTGCTGTTATTATATTTAACCAGTGCAAATGCCAACCGTTGTTGTAATCTTACGGCCAGCCAACGATAATACTCGCGTCTTGGTATTGCAGCCGCAAATACTTCGTTACGGACTACGGCATATAACGAGAATATTTGAAGTTCAGAACAGCTATTTGTTGTGCTCTTCCGCTCTATGGTTGTGGTAAGCTTTCATAAGATGCTAGAAGCTGGAAGACAGTGGTCTCGAGGCCTTATGTTTTCGAGGGAATTTAAATATTCTTTTGTTCGAGAGAAATCTTTCTTCTTGGGTGGAAAGAGTGGAACTATACTCACAAGAAATAAAATAGTGGTTGTAGTCATCGTATAACAGTTCCGATACAATGATGGATAGTGTGGAATCACGTGATGCGAGATTAGGTAGATACGTTTTGCCGGCACAAACCACACGATAAACTTTTGGCAAGGGATGATATATGGCATATTGAAGAAATAAGAGATGGAATAAAAGATTGGTTACCTGAAGAAGAAGAAATAGAGTTTAAAGTCTACGAACTGATATTGGAAAACCCGATAAACAAATGACGCTATTGTAACCATGTATTTCCTAACAAATCAATAACAAGGTATCAAATTATCATTCCACATATGTTTGGTAACCGAAACCAACATCCTCAGAAATCGATCTTTCATTCAAACGAGGAAATCATATCCCCGCATACATATCGCATATCCTCTCATCCCGCAGAGCGTCGTTAGAGATTTTAATGTACCATCGAGGTGGAGTATAACTCGCGGATCACGCCGTTTTATCGAATCCAACACGTGTGGCTAGCGCCGACGAAAATTCGCATTTAACCAGCCATTGCCGTCCACGTACTGCCTAACGTATATCTAATAACAGTCATTTCGGGCAATTGTCATCTGTGTCCTTATTGGTTTCCAATATTACGTCGATAATTTCCAGCTTCCCTCCCACTTAACAGCCATTTTCGGTTGCGTGGAGAGCCTGTGGCACAAAAGAAGAGTCCCATCGTTGTCGTTTCAATGGAACACCCTCATTCTACCGTAACGTTTCCCTCGTCCAGATTATCCCACTTTACCCCATCCATTTTTCCCGCGTTTTATCTTCATCCCCCTTTCCCTCAGCCCCTTTCTCCTTCGGACCAGCATGGTCGTGCGTAGTTTTACGCGGTATCACGTGGTTTTACATCATCGTTCAAGACTGACAAGATTAAAGTCCAGTCTCAGCCAGCGAAGCGGACATATTATTGGAAAATGGAGCCACAGCATCCCTACGTGCAGCGTATACGAGAAGCCTGGAGGCAAGAATTGATTCGAAACGCTCGGACGACGGTCAGCTATTCGAGCCACCCTCGCCACTCCACCCGTGTCTCTCGTTGTTGCTCCAATGGCCACGCCGCATAAGCCACGCTCGTTTTATTCCCTTCGGCTTCCACCCCTCAATGGCTCGTACCGCGTGTCTCTACTTGTGTCCGAAGTAGAGAAGCGCCGGGGATGCTCCTAACCCCAAGATTAGTCGCTCTAAATCAGCCGCGGAAACGTTGGTCCGTGCGGTCGAAGAGGAGCCTTAACCGTTCCAGGGGAGCGGAGAGCTTCTGTCCATGCGATAGAGCCGTGGAAGTGTAGGAGAAGGGGCGAGGCCGAATAATCTAGCCGATCAACGGCGCGTGGGATTAAGGAAGTCTGTGGTCTTTCCAAAATCTCGCTTACCATCTCTAGGTTTCCTCGATCGGAGCTAGTCGGGGAGCTATCTCCTAGAAAAAGCGTGTATTAGAGATAGAGGGTGATAGAACGACCGATATTCTGACGTTATTACGCCGATATTAAGTAGTTCTGGAAGTTGAATTCAACGAGCGATTCTTTTTTTATACGTTAGGCTGATCGAAAAGATATGGCGATTCTAATTGTTTGGAAGGAAATTATTTTATCTGGAGCTGCAATTAATATTAATATTCATTGTTATTTGCAAATGAAATAAATTTTTAATTTGGGCCGAGATACGAAAATGAAATGTAGCTAATCTCAAATTCATTCGTTACCTTTATAATATTTCGTTTCCATTTGTCTCTCTTCTACTTATCAGTCGGTATTAATAAATGATACATTCATTTCCCTTATACTTTCGTCGCTAATTTATGTTCTTCAAACAAGATCCCGCTAGGAGACCGGGTCAAAGTTGAATGTCCTACACTCTTTCCTCGAATCTACTTTCTCCCCCTCGCTCGTTTGTTGCGACTTACCACCAGGAGCAGCGTTTGCGTTTCGTTTGTTTAAGGACTCCGACGAAGCGCGTTTCTATTAGTATCAATCATCCGCGGTATTAACGGGCTTAGAGGAGGGTGGGTCGAGGGTTGAAGTTCTCCGGCAGGATTGAAATATCATTTTAGCCAACGTGCACGTAGATCCGTTGATCCGATGGCTTGGCTGTGAAAATTTTCTTCTTGCCTACCGGCTCGCCGTTGTGAGGATTTATCGGCCTGGATAAAAGGGAACGGCGGAAGACTCGCGACCGGATCGTCTTTTTGGCGAAGAACTGGCTGGAGTGTCGACCACCAAAACCAACGGCCAGAAGAAGTACAGCAAGGGGTGAAAAGAAGCACGAGGAGAAACGGCGCGCGAAAGAACGAGAAGAGACGAAGCTGGGAATAATTTTTGAGAAAATACATCTTCCTTGCCCTTATTCGCGACAAGATACCCATCCGTTCTCCAGACCATATATCGTGCATGATGGCGCCTAGCCTTGGAAAAAGGATAAAACACTATTCTCTCTCTCTCTCTCTCTCTGCAATTTTTTATCTAAATGTTTTCGCCTGCGAGGGTTACTCGTTTGAAAGTGACAATGACTCGTATCGTTTCTCGCGGTAACGTTACATCGATCTACGGTGAAAAATGGCGAACAGGATGCTTTTGCGAATTATAGACAGTTCGTGGTCAATGAAACGGTTTTTCTTTTTTCGTGACTCGAATGTTTGAATATCAAATTTAATACAATCTTTTAGTTACTTCAATCTTTCATATGCATCTTAGAGCTTTGTGTAAATATCAAAACAAACTAAATTAGGTAAACTGAAGACGAATGAAGTTTAAAAAATCTGCCAAAAGTTTCGTATGTTCGACTCGCGAGGAAAAATGTTGACCGCGATCGTCACGTAACGCATTAACCAATTTTGCATTTCACGTAAGACGACAGAAACGAAGGGAGTCGCAATATTTTTCTCCACGTGTATTTGTATCCGGTTTCGCGTTCGCTCTGCCGCCTTCGAACTTCAAGTTTCCGAGGTTTAATTTTACCAGGACGATAAGACAAACGATCGGTCATAACTTAATATCCGTCTCATTTCCATACGGCGCGGCGCTGCTATTTATTACACTTTGGCAACGCCTGCAGACAGCCAATTGCGTGCATCTAAGAATGGCCTCGCGGCCCGTGATTTATTTCAACGGCGAATATGATCCTGCCGACAAAATGGATCCGCTCGTGTGTCGGCTCGATCCGCTGCAAATTTGCGATACCGTAAACTTCCACGCCGGAATAGATTAGCCGGCGACTTTTACGGTCGTTGCTCGATCTCGTTTTTTCCATTCGTTCCAGCGTTCCCACTCGTTTTACAAATCGTGCTAAGTTTTGAAATTGAACGTCGCTCCAAGGATACTGATATTCAAAACTTTTTCTAAGAATTTGTTCCATTCGACATATTTGTATTTGTTGAGGTTATTAGGTGTATGTGAATACAAAGGAACGCGTGGATAAATTGTAAGGTAGAAAATATGTATTTTAAAAATATTGAAGTGTAAATACAAATCGGAATATAATTGAGCTGATCCAGACGCTAACAGTGTTACCCTATGACTGAAAACCCTGAAGCCAACGTCGCCGATCTACCGTTTATGGTTTGCCTTCGACGCAGTCTTTTGTCTATCTGTCGATGGCTTCAGTGCTTGAGAAAACTAAAGACCAGATGTAGAGTTTTCTTAGAAGTGATGACCACTTCAACAGTGTATGCGCGTAAACATCGTAGTTTAGGTTTCGTTAAAACATTTACGAATACCTTCATTGAAAAGCTTTTTATTCGATGACACATATGACAGTGTATCGATTCTGTTTGCATACAAAAATGCCATATCACATTATAAAATGTTTCTAGAATTTAAGACATTCAGAACGTGTTATTATAATTATATTGTTTTACATTTGAATTTTCTTCGTCTGTAACGTCCTCCGAGACCGCCCCGAGCCTTTAAAATCGTTTAGTTTATACCAATTTGAACGTAACACGCCAACCTTCGTGAAAGCGAACGTTCCAGCTACACAGCCGCGACTATATAAGAATTAAATTCCAACTGTTGTCGCCCATTGCGACATCGTCCCGTCCCACTTCGTTTCCTTTTACGAGACCATAAAGAAACGCGACAACGTTTCAGTTCCGTGCATCACGCGCAATTTCACGTGTCTCTCTCGCCCACGTTGTTATGCGCATTAATCGAACAACGACTTCGACGTCGTTTTACCGTTTACCCTCGATACGACGACGATCCTTTTTGTCGTCTAGTCGCTGTTGACAGAACGCTGTTCAGATTGTAATCTCTGCCTCGTTTCCACGAGATCGTATATGTAAACAAGTGGGAAACAGACATTCTGGAAAATTATCGTAGCCGTGGAAAATGGTGGTCGCGCAGCCTCGATGAAGTTATTTGTTGCGATCTTCTCGTCGAGTGCAAAATTCAACAGCCGAGCTTAACGAGGTCGTGAAATACAAGCACATCGGAGAGTATGAACAAGCAACCGCATACCCTAACTACGCTCCTATTTCTCTCTCCTTGTTCGCGTATCTCTCGTCCGTTTTTCCGTCTATCCACTTGCCTGGTTGTCTTTCTCCGCTCGAAGCTCTCCCCTCGGTCCGCCGTATTCGTTCCAAGCTTCCGTTTTCCCTTTGGAGCAACGAACATTCCAACGCAACGAGAGAAAATAGTGCGGTGAACCCCACTGGAAAATTCCCAGGCGCAATGAGTGCTCGATGTAATAATCGAAGTTGAGAAATTCGTGGTATTCGCCTTCCTCCGTTTTACCCCCTCAAGAACGAGAGATATTCACTCATCGCGTATGAAATATCGATCGACCGGAGGGAAACCGATGGAGACTCTACCGCGACTATGAGTCTTAATTAGGAAAAGCGAAAAAAGATAGAAATGTCGAGCGAGTGTCGATCAATAATCGTTCGGTCGTCATCGAATCTGATTTTAGAATAATTGTCGGATCATACGTAGAATAATATTTATTCGATAATCATCGTTGCTGCGCGTAATAAATGTACATTGTTAAGAAATGCAACTTTGCAAATTACACTCTACTCAGGTTCAGCTGCGGCTATTCGCAATAACGTTGAAATTTGACTTCATGAGAAAAGGTGCGACTGAACGTACTTCCAATCTTTCTTACGTCCCAACGTCACGGAACAATGGATGCCGAAGATGTTCAATTTTTCATGGCGACACCATTCGTATTAAAGCAGTGCGCAGCTGGCTGAACGCATGTTACATTTTATGCATACCGCATTTATGTATACGTTATAGACTTTCTTCTCGATTACAAAAGACGAACGAAAAATGAATATTAGATCTGATGAAGAGAGCATGGAGTATCCTCGCTGTCATTTTTGAAATTGTTATTCCGAGATATGTTCTGCACCGTGTAAATTTAGATTTATTTACTCGGACAATGGAATTTAAATTACAAAGAGAAATAACTTCGAATCGAACGATTGTGTTACAAAAGAGAAAAGCTACCGAGGTAGTTCTTTTATGGAAAAACGATATTCATTGTAACGCTTTCAAACGCGTTCAGTATTTTGAATCATTTCCATGGCAAAAAATATAAAAAAAAAAAAGAAAAATACAGGAGAAGAAGGAAATCAAAAATAGGGGGAAATTTAACATCGTAATCCGTAGCATCGGAATTACACGGGGAAAATGGTTGAGAATATTAAACCCGCGTAAAATCCGTTGAATTTCGAATGCGACGCAAAAATATCCGACCGAAATCGTTAAATACAAAACGCACGTCAACTCCTATCGCTGTTAAAATATTCAAACTCGTTCGAATCGACTATATTTTCTCCATTTTCCTTCCGCTTCTTTTTTTTTTTTATTCTACTCGCGCGTAGACAAAGTACTTCCTAGCAATGATCGCTAGGGAAGAAATAATAAAAACCCATCCATTCGAGTGGTATGGAAAAAAGATACGAAAAAGGAAGGGATGGATGGTGGTGTATCGGTGGGCCGCGTCGTCGCGACTAGTACTTAGTGGCCATGGCAACGGGTGGCAACTATTTTTCAGTTTTCCACCCTTACGAGCGTCGTCCTTCTTTCTCTCGACCTTCGGCCTGGATTCCTTCGGACAGGGGACACATTTCTTCTCTTTTGTGGAAACCTTTCTGGAACGCCACCCTCTTTGTGGTCCAGACACGACAGCCATTCGCGCAACACTGAATAATACAATTCTCTTGCCGTTGTTAAACAGACACTATTCGATCGAGGCTGAATGTTCTTTTACATCGGTTCCGTATTGGCTCCGGCACAGGAAGCGAAAGAGTTGATTAACTTTTAAGAATCAATGTTTGTAAAACGTTCCTTTGTGGATAAATTAATCCCTTATCTTTCAATTTCACCTCGTCAGTATGATAAGTAACTATATCACGTTTGAAATAAAATGTAGCCTTTATTTCTAAAACGATATTTATAAATTGTCGGACGTTATATAGAAGCGATCTTCAACTTTACTCGTTAAACTGGTAAATTCACTTTCATATCCATTTTCGAACGATTAACCCTTTCATGTGCCTGATAAAATCGGTCCTCTCGCGTCGCAACAATCGCATGCTTTCACGAATCCATTCGTCCTGGAAGAATTAACACTCGATGGAAAAAAGGGTGGCGTTAAATGGCAGATTCAGAACGATTGAAAGCCTTTTAAAAAAAGGTCTCTAGGAACATAGAAGAAGACCGAAGTGAGCTTAAACTCTTCAGGAGGGTTACACGGTAAAGGCGAAAAGAAAAGAGCCGGACGTCGATACAGAGTGCTGTTTACGCCGTCATCTCTCTTGTAACCTTCATCTTCCACGCCCTCTTTCAATCTCGTTCTTCCCTTTTCCCAGTTTTTAACAGACCTTCCTCGAATATCGCTCCTCCACAAGCGCGTTCGCTCAATACCCTAGGTAATTTACTTCAATGGCCAATTACTCCAACACCTGTCATTGTTTCTCTATTTTGAAATTGTTCCCGTGTAACATAATTTATGATATTGTGCGAATGGTGCTTTTAGCAACACCGGAAGAGATTCATTTCACACACGTATAATTGATCGAACTCTTTTTTTAATCAACGTTATTACCTTGGAACTGTAGCCTGCAAATAAATAATTTTCCTACTAATCATAAACATCGGCGTCACCGCTATATTTAATTTTAATGCGGTGCACTTTGGAAATTGATATTCCAGCGTGCAAATAATTCTGCTGGACGTGACACAGTTTCTAGTTGCTCGAGTGTCATGAAGGTAAAACAAGGATGGCTAAAAAGAGAAAGGATGGAAAAGTGTATTTTATATTCGTAATATTTGAATTGTTTACTGTAAAACCTTTTACTTTATCGTATTGAAATTACAACGCAGTCGTTTTCGTTTATTTACGAATTTGTATATTAAACAATAGGATAAAACGAGTGTATTTTACTTTGAAACGATAAAAGCTAAATACAGTTGACAGAATGAGGGGTGTATCGCGGGGATTCGGAGGCACACTGATTTACTGATTATACGCTTCAACGTCAACTCTTCGCATATCAATCTCATACCACGCTTCTCACGGCAATACTCTGCGAGACAATACTTCGCAAGACAATACTTCGCGAGACTCATTGCACTCGTTTTTGTATGTTGCCGGAAACATAGGCGTCGCTTTCTTCCTTCCAATCGAATACCTTTTTCCGAAAACCGACGCCTTTCCGAACCGATAGAACGAGGGAAGGTGAATACCGTGAAAAGTATACGAACAGCCGAAAGCTCAGACTTCAATGGCAAGGTATACGATGTGTCGATTGCACTAGGGTAATTCATATTGGTAATTAGTTAATTTAAAAATCCTATTAAAATTACGAAGTCTTGATCCGTCATCGTAAACCCGGCCTAACTCTACGGCCCGGCTCTTGTTCGCATATTGCGGACATATATGACTAACATTTTCTAGAGAACAAAATACTTGAAAAATATTTCGTGCTATTTTAAATTACTTTCGTTAAATATTATATATTTATATAATATTAATAAATATGTGTGTCATCGGTCTCGAGAGGTTCAAGTAATACAAATCGTGATACGTATCGCTGGCTCTGTTTTCGCGTTCCTTTTTTCATCCCAGTTTTTACGGAGGGTATTTATCCGTAAAAAATGTCGACCTTGCCCCACACGATCTTTTTCATTCCTTTCGCGCGACGAGACCGGAGTACAGCCACCCCTATCCGCCGCCTCCTCAATTTGCATTTTCCTCCCTTTCTTTCCTCCCTGTCTATGTGTCTCCTGGCCTTTTTGGATCCTGTACCCGCCTTAGTCTGCGTGACAAAGGATCCTTCTAACGATAAGTGGACCAGCCGAACGGAATAAAGGTGTTCCCGCGATGATCCTCCATTTTCAACGTAACACACCGATAAATCTTGGATGGACGACTACGATCTATCGACGAGACTAGATCACAAGCTGTTCTTTTTCCAGGGATTGATGATGGAAATATTTTGTATTGGATAGCTTGAGAAACGGTAATTTTGGTTCTCTAATTTTATTTCTGAAAAATTGCTAAAGTCAATCTTTGTTCCTTCTCTTAACTTTTTCTCTTCATCTTTTAAAAGAAATGCAACTAAATATATCGAGATCTAGGTTCGTGTGTACATTGATATATAATGTTTTAAAATTAATACTATATTTTATATCTGCCCTTAATATTTAGACACGTAACATTTGAATAACATATTCACCGATAATACAATATTTTGATACGTAACGTAATAAGATTATTCGAGATGTACAATCTCGAGCGTAGTAGCTCGTTAATTATGAACATTATTATGACTGATTTATTGTCATTGGTTCATTACTCTACATTGGCAGAACCTGTTCGTTTATCCTGTCACGATCTTTAATTATAGTTATGCAATTACGATAGCTTATATCGCAATAATTCCAGAAATAGCTGGTAATTACCAAAATTCGAGAATATGTTTATACACGATTCTTTATGGAAAAAATGTAAAATCCTGTAAAAAGTACTAGCTGCTTTTTATTTTTCATTTCTTCTGTCAGATTTCTATCGGTAAATAAATCAAGCTTAATCAATACAATAATCCATGTCAACGTAATAATTAAAGTCGAATGAAAGAAGAAAGAAAACATAACATTGAATTTATGTGTCTGTCCATCGTGATCCATCTTCCGATCATTCCACCGCATTTGTATTTCCATCCCGATTTCCGCAAATTATTTGCATGGTACAAATTTATTTGAGTACCCTCTGGAGTGCTAATTTAAAAATTTTCATTGCGAAATGGTGCCAGGAATAAATCACGAGTTACTGGATACGCGATACATCTCGTATTGTTTATTCGCTGCATGTTACGGAGCGTGGTCAATAAATTTTTTAGTTAATAAATATACTGGCATTATCGACGTACAAGGACATTGAACAGAACAGAAACAGATGAGATGTTACACGTTTTTAAAATTCAATATGTTATTGTCAAATCTCATATTTCCAAAACTACCGCTTCATCTGTATTTAAAATTAAAAAATGTATTTAAATATAAACTTGCAAAAACGAACAATAAAAAAGAAATGAAGAAGTTTGAAGGTTCTTTCGACGCATAGATGTAGGTGAAACACTATATACCGCGTGTATACGAATAGAGAGAAAAACCGTAGAACCGACCTCGAGTCAATTGCGAGAAGATAAGTAGCAGCCGTATCTTCGAAGTCGTGCGCAGTTTTTGCCAGTCGGTATCGCGTATGTTCTAAACATGTACGCGCTATACGTAGAACTGAATCGTATTATGCATCTCATCCCAGTTATCCCGTGTATTTACGTAGATTCGCGTTCGTGAGATCCTCCGTGGAATTCTTCTATTCTGCAACCATATTCCCCTATAGCTGCCCCTTCCATCAGGCAAAGCTGCAGTATCGTAACTGAAAAACTTTCCATGCAGCATTTACATGCGTACCCGCCTATGCACGTAAAGTGATTTTGTTGTTACTCGTTAGACGCGTTCCACGGAGATCACTAAAACTACCGACAGAGATCTGGAAACGACGTTTCTTCGTCGACCTTGCTTTCCACCCAGAGGAGCATGCAGTTTTTGATCGCGTTTATGCGCAGATGTAGTTCATAAGAAGAAGAATAATTCAGGGATTTCAAACTCGATAGTAGAAATTTTTCTACAGAATTTTGTTTAATCGACCATTTGCGGAGAGACGCGATCGCGAGAAATCACATCAACGGGAATCGTAAATTCCCGTTACGATAATCGACGCCACGAAATGATCGATCCCCTCATTTCTGTTACAATAATAGGGCTGGTTCAATTGAGTATACACTGAATTAACACGTATAAATTAATGTTTATTCCAACAACTTTGTAAAGAAGATAGTTACGCTGTTTCGTATGTACAAGTTAATTAAGTGATTGATGTAAGGGTAGAAACCCGACAAACATATGTTGACTATTCTAACGTTGAAGAATAGGTGAAGTTTCGTGACGATGCTGTGTCGGAGGAAAGCTAGTGATGGGTATGTCTAGCGCACAGGACCATCGGATTTGTTCATGACAATTTTGGTTAGGAATGTGAGGGCAGTAGACATTGCTTCTGATCGGATAATGAGAAGGTTGGTGGATCAGGAAGGGTATTAGCCGCCCTCGATAGAAAGTTGCTAGTGGGAAGCATCATACGTGAGAAAAACTAACTTTCCCGTGCCTTTCCGTCGTAAACAATAAATGTAAAGAACTCGAGACGAAATAAAAGATGCTTGTTTGGCCTGAAGGACTTTAACTATGAAAATGCCAAGATTTATGGTGGGTCCTTAAGACTATCGAGGGTACGCAATAAGGATGTGTAGACATCTGGATGTCATATTGTCCGCGGTGAGTGGCCTCGTTTAGGTAGAGAGTCGGCCGACGTAACAAATTTAATTAAATGGACAATGATATGAAGTTCCTATCTACCGACAATGCAGCTACGATAGATTGTGACGTTTGAATTTATATTTTGTTCGCTTGTAAATGCTATTCGAAAAGAAGGGATTAATTCGTGTAAATAAATTGCTTGTTACTGATACAATGATACAGTAACGAAATACACGAGGAGTAAATCAAGTGGAATTTAAAAAGCTAAATATATCGATACAACTATAATTTTGAGGTAACATAGCGTTATAAAGTATTAAAGAGTTGATACCACCGCTATATTCTTTAATTTATATCGAGCTGCATATTTTCCACGGTTGAACAGGAGAAGCTTGACCTGAATATCGTAAATCCATTACTCCCATCAGCTCTCTATCTCGTAGATTTATAGTACGTCAATCGCCATTACGCTTGAATGAAACAAGATGCTCATCATGCTATCGGCATAAATATGAAAGCTCTTTCGTAGTAAGTGAATTTCAAAAGGACTGATTTCTCGATTCGACTGATCAGTCGAATCAACCGAGGATTCGTGTCCTCTCCTTTCAAACTCCCTATTTCTGGAAAAGAGAAGTGTTACGAGGACTCGTGTTATAAATCTCAATCGGAAAAAATCTTAGATTCGTGTTGATATATTCGAATATCTTGAGAATATTTTACAAATGCTCGAGTAACGTTTAATTAGCAGAACAATTAACGAATATCGTGTCTGCCGATGAAGATAAAAATGCATTACGTTTCACCGACTTCTCACACATCACGCGAATCGTTTTCTCTGCAATTAATATGCCTGAAAGCGTTTTCGCGTTCGTGCCGAATAACTTCATCTTTGGTTAATTTATATACGCCGAGCAGCCCGGAGAATTAATTAGTTGCGTGAATAGCGTTCCCTTCTAATGTAATATGTTGCGTCTAGTACCGTGGCTTAAAATCGATGTCAGTAGTATGTTGTATACGATCCTTGACGATACTCGATCATGTTAACAATGTCTGCTTCCTCTGTTTCAGGTAAGGATCTAAATTTCGCCAGTAACAATGCCGGTGAGTGTTCATCTAACAATATAACATTACTATCGCTTGTGTCTCTCTTTTGTGTTATATCTTAATCGCTTCTTTTTCGTTGGATAATACTAATTAGATAATATTCTTACAGCAATAGCTAATCGATGTACATATATATTTGTGTGTCAATTGATATTTTCCTTTTCATGTAACTATCATTATTAACAGTGTCTATTTCGTCATCGATGACATTCACTCACCGAAGGGTATCGCGAGATCAATTTTATGGTCAACGAGGATGAATAGTATACCCGAAAACTTTTCCGGTTGATCTGTTATTTATTACGATCGTAATTTCAACATAATTCACGACGCAAGAGCTATTTCCCCCTGTACGAGACAGAAACAGGTTCGAGGGCGATAACGTGAATCTATTCAAATCTACTTCTCCTTTTTCCTCGTGTCTCGCGACTGCAATTTCACCTCGAAGATTTCCCGTGCACCCGAGGACAAAAGAGACACGGGCGCAGGGGAAGATTTACGTACATTACGGGGCAAAGAAACAGGATGGTGGAGGTTGACGGAATGGAGGAACGGAACCGGGAAGATATTCTTTCGAAAAGCCCATTTTCAGTAATGCGTGAAGCTGGGTTCTCCGTGCCACCAGTAGAAATAGATCGAGATTGCAAAATGTAGCGAGATAAGGACGACAAATTACAGAAACCGTCTGGATGATTAGCTCTTGACTAGCGAATAACGAGACGATGATGAATGTCGCTAGGTTTTACTAGTAATTTATTACCTTAAGTGAGCTTTTTATGTTGCTGCATGATACGTTGCTACGCAATTATTAGTACTCGTCGATTCTCGTTAATTATTATCAAACATTTCGTTATTAGTCTTGATTTTATCCCACGATAAATTTAAACTAATTTCGTTAATATTTTTTATTCCTCGGTTTGATATCAACATTCTCTCAAGGATTCAATTTTCAACAATTTCACAAAACGAAATTACCAAAATCAAATTTTCCCGGTAGAATTTATATTCTGGGATCCTTCGATTTTCATGCATCCGGTGTGCAATCTTGAATTCGGTCGAACGCGTGTCTCCTTTACGAAAAGAACGCGGAGCAAAGGGTAGAGAATATAGAAAAGACGCGTAAGTTCGCTCGTTCGCGGATGCGGAAGAATAGAGCGGGACGCGAGCGAGATAAGATCGGCAAATTGCAGGCAATCTGGTTGATTAGGCTGTACGTTGGTAATCCTACAGGTTTCACGAGGGAGCCGAAGTACGACCTATAACAGCTTTCAACCCCCTTCGACGTGTATTAGTCGAAGAAACGAGAAAGGATAGGATGTGGAAGAAACGGCCGCTAACATAGCTAGCGATGCTACATCCGCACGGTTCCAACAGATTAGGGGATTCTTGGATAGACAGCTTGACGAATTCAGAGGAACCTTTCTGCGTTTCAAGAACAGAGCGTATCCTTCTTCTTTTCTTTGTGTTCTTGAATACTTTGGTTTCTTTGTTTGGTAATATTCTTAAATTGATTTTGGCATTTCGTTGTAAGGTTAGGCTTGAATAGGAATTTTTATCGATGTAACAGTGGAAAGGATAAGCGCGTTCGAAACGTAGAATTCCAGACATTTGGAAGGAATGTTTAAGGGTCTCGAATTCCTTTTAAGATTTATCCCAGACTAAAAATGAAAAGCATTCAGCACATATGATATTAAATCAGACCTTCCTTTCTTTTTGTGGTCAAAGTTTGGAGAGTAGGCAAGATTCCAGCAAGATTGAAGTACACTTAAAATCCTCTCTCAAAAGTAACCTCTTTGGATCTCTCTCGAATCCATCTCTTCGCCCCTCATTTCCATGTAACGCCTGCATAAAACGTTACTTATCTCGAGTCTCGTTTTCGTTCCACCTTCATCAGCCTTATCTTTAGCTCGGCGAACTAGCTTGCGCGCCTCTGCAATTTACATCAACACCGAAATCAAACTCCATCGTCCAGCAGCTTTTTAATTTCGATTTTTAAGCCAGATTTTTTCCACTCTTTTTTTTTTGTCTTCTTTTCACTCTTTCTTTTTTTTTTTTTTTTGTCTCTTTCATGTTTTTGTTTCAATTTAGTTTGAGCGCGCCGAAGACTCGATCGTGAAATTAGCATTTCCCGAGTGTCGAGAACAGATCATTGACTGGAACTGGCACTCGATAACGAAGCGAAGAGAGCGGAAACAGGCAGGCAAAGGAAAAAAAGAACGCTTGTGCGTGGAATCGACCGGCGACAAAATTTGTCAGTGTTTCGAATTTGCGTGATATTCCCGGCGATTCGCTTTGAAAACTGAACGCTGATAAATTGTCGCAGTAAATAAAATAATGTTTGCAAAATATACGCGGTTGTCGAAATGATGTTGACTCGCGGAATTTCGTAGAAACGCAAGTGCGTGGCTTCCAGGAGCTTCCTTCGCATTGTACGTCGAGACTATACATTGAAATTATTAAATATTTTCCTGCAGATGATCGAAATGTGAATAATTTAAATTAACAGACGTTGTTGAAATCGCCGCACTCGAACGTTTACTTGTAGAGTTAAAATTCTTCGATTATTTGCTTTGACGTTCATGTTACGGCGAAATAGTGGAGGAATAGGACGTTTCCATTAAACGCTTCTACACAGTGTTCCATTTCAAACATCGCTTTCCAAACGAAATCAAATTTTAATTGTAAGCGAGAAATTATAAAATATGAGTAGAATTTCGCGAGTCGAGCCTCGCAAATATTACGGAATGAAATTTAATAACACATCCGATGGGTAGCCAGTTTATGCTAAACGGACGAACATCCCGTGTTTGCGATACGAAAAATATTATTCGGAAATAATATTCCGCGGGACATCGTATTATTCGTTATTAAATCACGAACGGAACATGATTATTTATTTGGGAGATTACTTTTCTCTTCCGCATTTTTCCCAGTCCGTTGAATCGCATTGTTCGCAAGCGTTCGACGTACCACGCTCATATTTAAAACAAACCGGAAGCCTGGGAAATGTAATAAATTGCGAGAAAAGATCGTCGCTCTCGGTCTGTTTATATCCCCGGAGATATAATTGGAATTAAAGTTGGTCGTAATCTTCCATTAACTCGACCACATTTTTCTCTCTCTTTTGCCTGTCCTTTTGGCAAAAAAGAGAGACAGACAGAGAAAGAGAAGAGACGAGCATGGGATCCATAAGCGGAAGTAGTAATAGAATTTCGAAACGGGCAAAACCAGGGGCAATGGACGGAGAGAAAAACAGAGACCGATGGACAACTAAGGACCGGGAGGAGAGACCGGAGAGTTAGGAAGGATGGGAGAGGGAGGAACATCGTCAACTCGACCACGTCTACCGAGGGATTATCGTGGGTGACAAAGGGATTTGAAAGAGGCGGCACGGAATTGGATTCTGGGAGAAACGCAAGAGGCACTCGAAAGCCGCTTTGTGTCTCTCATACAATAATTATTTGCGAAATTGTCGTGAAGCTGTGAGATATCGAGTGGCTTTTAATGACGTATATTTCTTCGAGGATCCGATAGAAATCGCTCACCATCCCGGATATCGTGTGTTCCGTAATTATTCCGATTCGGCTGAATTAGTCCCCCTCCCCCTCCCTTCGGCCCCTCGTATCCTCAACAGGCCTTTTATTCTTTTCAATTTCCCCCTTTTGTTTTTAGTCTCCATCTCACTCCGTGCTTTCGCCTCGTCCACCTTGCTCGTTTCCGTCGCCGTTTGTACCGCGAAACGTATGGAAAAATACCTACGTGCAGTCCTCTCTCTCCTTCTCCCTTCTTTCCTATTTTCTCCTCGTTTTATTTCCTCTCCTCTCTTTTTTCGTTTTCGGTGGTTGTGGTTTAATTAGAAGCTGAGAAATTAAAACAAACGAACGCACAGGAGCTGTATGCCATGCTCGGTCGTAGCCATTGTTGCTCCCCCCTTTCGTGCTCGCGTGCAAGCAACGTCCTAGGAAGCCGGCAATTTGCGAAGAACCTTCCCACCATCCTGCGGTTTTTGCAACATGTTTTCGCCCATCTTGTTGCTTTCAAAAAATTAGTATCTATATCTACCGTAGCCTAGAAAACTTCGAGCTCTGCAGCAAACTCTTCGTTCTTTTCTGTAACACATCTGAAAAATAATAGAAACAAGAATTGCGTATAAAAGGAACCGTTAACACTATAATCTGGCATTGAATATTGATCGTACATTAGTGAGCATATCGTAGGCGTTTATATCTTAATCCTCCTCTTTTAATGAGGACTTTACGCTTCCAGCGTATTAACGAAATTAACGTATATATTCTTTCAACGCAGGAATAATTCCGAAGCAAACAACCAATCCTCTCTTTCAATTTGAACGTTTCCATTTCGACCACTATTACAGTATCACAACAGGAACGAGCGTCGACCACTTTCTATCTCTGCCACTATCTCTTTCTCTCCACCCCTGTGCAAAGCCAGCCCAAGCAGAGACATACCGAAAATGCATGTGCACCTGAGAATAAAAGAGAAAAAAGCGCAGAATGTACGACGAGAGTGGTAACAACGCGCGAAAGGGGCCGGAACAAATGTGACTTTCAATAAGCGGCGTCGCTCGAAACGGGGGACGTCGTTTCGTCTACCGAAACAACCCCCTTCCTCCCTCGCCGTTCCCTTTGCTCCCTTCGTTCGTTGCCACGCGGTCAAATTTGCTCGCCGTTACGCGAAGCGCAACACGAGCAAAAAGTCGTTGAAATAAGAGAAAGTATCACTTTAAACAGGCAGGAAGAGAATATGGGGTGGCGAGGGAGGAGCAGGAGGAATGGTTGCTCGTACGGTAGCAGGCGTATCGGTCGAATTATCGAGTGGTACGTTACGCTTTTATGCAGATTCGCCGGCGGAACGACCGGCAATTCCGGAATTAATGCCAACCGGACAAATGTTTCGCGGTTTTTCTGCTGAATTATCGTATCCCGGGAGGGTACGACAAAACGTTCGGCCTCGCCTCCGCTGATGTGTGTACATCGTGTACAGTCGGGCCAGCTTACGGGCCTGGATGTTTGCGGACAAGTAGTATAAATAGATCTTCGTAATGCGCCTTTTGAATAGGCATTATTATTAGTCGGGACGAAAAACTTGATGTTTCAATTGAAAATGTATTTGCTGCAGAGAAAGTTAGGCGAGTAGTATAGCTAGGCATTTGGTCAGACCAATAGTACATACGCTGCCATTAACGTTTACTCTTTCAACGTTGCAAAACGAATATTATTGTTCAATGTAAATTATCGAGTAGTAATAGCACGTTGCTTGCCTACATTAAAATGATGTAAAAGGATTTCAAAAGGGAACGTTTGCCTGCTCCAATATCTATAGCTGCGATACAAATAATTTTTGCTACTCTATATTTTCGTATCGTCAAATACACAGAAGGTATTTGGGATTCTAATGCCGGGTGAGTCAGCCGGCATACACGGCTATGGATATACGTGTACACGTGGCTGCATCGTGTACAGGTAGCATGCTCGTGTACCAGAGGGCTATGGCTATTTGTACGCGATGCAACGCGGTGACTACACGTGCCAACGTTTCGTACAGCCATCCCACCATCGGATTTATATTATATGTATATGAGTAGATAGGAACGTATGCGAGCGCACACACTATCACGGCAAATCTATGCGTTCTTGTCAAAGTTTCGTACATTACAGTTCTCTTCGTGTACGTGCGACGTGTGTACATTTCATGCACGTATAGGGTGGAGCGTACAAAAAAGACACTGGAAATTCTACCGCTCCGTTTGTGTACACGAAAACGTTGTGAGGTGGATAATGTTATTTAAAGTTCAACCACTTTTTGTTAATTTAATTCTCATTGTTTCAGAACGAGAGAAATTATTTCGAAATTGCCGCACGAACGGTTGAAACTTTAATGAAGTGTACTACTTTAATTTAAACTCGTGTAAACTTTTTATACACTCGCTCTTGATTAATCATTTTCTACATTGAGAACATGTTCCGAGTTGCACATAAATATAGATCAGAAGACTATACCTAACTACTAACAAGCCGATAATGGATTTTCTAAGAAATTAGAAAGTACGATTTATAAAGTTTAAGGTAGAAATTAGTTAAAGGCAAAAGCAGACGCGATAGGAAATCAACCGAACAGGGAATTTTGTTAATTCCTCCTATGCGACCGATACATGTTTGAAATTACGTCAATCCGAAATGTTATTGAGTAAAATTCGCAACAAACCTCGGGAAAATTCCAATATTTCCAAATTTTTACCTTTCAGCCCACGTAGCTCTATCGCGATGGTATTTCAACCTTGCCGATTCAACAAAAATATTCCATTGTTCCGCTTCAGACCTACTATCCTGTATACATATAAATACGTCGAACGTTCGGCCGCGTGTGACACGTAGAAGAGACGGGTTTTAGGAAAATGTTATCTTTCTGTCACGAGATGTTATCCCTGAAAAATCTTGTCTCCACGATGCTTACGCGTATCTGCCGGGATTTCACTCGTACAGAAAAACGGAACATGCAGGCAATAGAACCCAGCGTGGAAAACGCATCAAGGCGACGTTTGTACATTGCTGTACCTAAGTATTTGAACATCCGACACAATTCGAGCGAAAGTTGTTTCGAAGATACAATAGAGGAACATTCTTCGTTATTAATTAGTTGCATATAACGAAGACTCTTATACAAAGCATACTTCGTATTTTATATACAATAACATGAAAGTGTCCAAATACATAGTGAAAATATGATGTTCGTTTTTCCGATTAATCATATATTATGATCATTACATAAAACTTAATTTATTAATCGTCGGAATTCGGATTAATTTCCAGGGCAATTATTGCCGACGCGACGCCCTCCTTCCACGAACGTTTAATTCAATCCGTTGCCGACAATCGATCTAGAGCGCACTATCCCGCGAGTTCTCGTTCTCTGGTTCTCTGTTACCATCTTTAGGACGGTTTCACCATCGTCTTTCGTGTCCTTGTTGCTTCCATCGTTGGTCTTCCGATGTTCCCTCATTCCCTCGTTCTCCGGCCGTACTAACTCTTCACTGATATCTTGTTTTCCATCCCTCTTTTGCGTAATCTGTATCCACGCTGTCGCCCCTCGTGCGCGTTAATCGTATAGTTTCCAGTTACGTGTTTCCAGTAGCAAACGACGACGACGACCGGGTCACCGAGTACGCCGGCGGTTGGTACGTCTGCCCGTAATACCAACGCCCGGTGGTTACATCACGTCTGCGAATTACCGCAACTCCTGCGATGCTAAATCCGCCGCGTCCCCGTGATTTCCGACCGTGTACGTCTTCCTTGGTTAGTTCTACGTTTCGCTGATCGTGCCCGCAAAATTTCACATAATTATGAGATATTACACGTATATATACCGGTAGATTTTAAGACCATTAAGGTTACGTACTGTTTCATATAATTTCGTGAGTTAATTAACACATTTTTCTTTCGATGTAAGAAGATGTAGCAGAATATTAATTTCAAAACCAGTTGACAACACAATTAATGATCACTGTAAAGGCAAATGTGGCAGAACGTTAAAATATTTCACAGGAAGTTAATGCCGCTCTCAGGACAAGCAATAGCCATTAAAAAATTACACAGTTAGAAATATGTGTTTGCGGTGAACAAGTCGGCGATATAACAAACTGAACGTTAGCTATCGGGTTATTGGCGGATTTACGCGACTCCAGCCTCGAAAAATGCCGATACTTGTTTCTACAGCAATTGTTCAGAAACTCTGTTTTCGCCCTTCAATTCTATGCCACTTAAAAGACAAAGGAAGCGGAACAATAAAAGAGAACAAATACAAAACTAACAAGATATGTATCGAGTATATATACACATACGTATCTACGTTTCGATCAAATAAAAAGGAGAAAAGCGGAAACCGTACGCGGCGGTTTGTATCGCAAATATGTGGACGCCGGTTCACGAATAAATTCGGAGCATAAAAACAATAAAAAGGATTTATGCAAACATACGACGAGCCCAATTTTATTTTCCATTTGTAGCCATTTTTCCGTTGCAGTCGGGCATTAGCCCGTTTCAAATGAAAAAGATCATAAATCCGGAACTTGTTCGAGAAGCGAGACTACACTTTACGAGTTTTTAAACGTTGCCTATGAATTATTAATCAGTCCCACGTTATGCCATCGTATTGGTAGAAAACGCACACTACGTAACCGAGATTATAACCAAATCCGAAAGTGCACACAATTTTCATTCCTCTCGATACTCCGTTTCTAATCTCGAAACCTATCCGCATGTTTCGACACACGGTTCAATATATTGAAATTCAACCGTACGACATTTTCCCCGACGTCCTAGTCGCCTGGAAAAAGATACCGCGAACGTGGGTGTGGTTCGCGTCGATTTCCACGATTTTCGCTGACTTTCCAGGGACGCGGAGAGGTGGAACGCCTCCACGTTTTTGCCACTATTATTTAAGGCAAAACGAAGGGGTGAACGGGATCTTTCGTCGTCGATCTCGTAATTCTTCAAACGACCAAAGAAGAAAACCAACCCCTCCAGTCGATAGACCGAGCAAGTTATCGGGACATCGAGCTAGATTTAGGGCTCCATAAGTTGCGAATCCGTATGTGTTCTGGAAAACGGGATACCTATCCCCGCGTTTCCTTATATCTGTCACGAAGTCTAATCTCGATCTTCACTGACGCTTTCGAACAGATACGTAATACGGAGATCCTGTTAGCGATAAAATCGAACGATGATGCCCACGAATATGAGCCCCTTGTCGAAGCGCGTTTCCATTTTCATACACCGGATATTTTCGCGATTTCGATCGCGTTGCGTAATTTATTTGAATACACCTGGGAGGTGGAATGGTGGCACGCGATGCGATTCTGACCCCGAAATTAATTGAAACCGGGCATGTTAGGGTCCGGCAGATTTCGATCGGGCATGGTGTAAGGATGTCGATCGAGAATATGATACGAGCTGTATCGTACGATCGTCCGGCTTTCTATTATTTTCCGCTGTATCAAGTGGATCGTGAAGTGTTTAGTCAGACTTATTTTCGTGCCAGTGTATCGTTCGTTTTAAACGAGTAACGCGCCTATCGTGAGTATCGAGGTAATTGAGTCTCATTGCTTTTTTCAATTTCTGTGTTGTATTTCTATTTAACATTTTCGCGTTTGTACTTGTTCCTATAAATTAGAAAAATGTAGACATATAGATATATAATTTTCAAATCATCTTTTATAAGCCAGATACCAAATAAAGTAAAATAGAATCAATGTCTAAAGAAAATGTATTCTGAAACGATTGAAATAAATGGAAAAGACTATAATTTTCGTTCCTATAGTTTACTATGAAACTTTTAAATTTCCTTTTTAAGAACTATAAAAGTAGAAACAGTTGCTGTTATAAAGTTTCTCGTAACTACCTCATTCACCGTTCTTAATGCTACACGATTCGATCGAATTTAATTTACTCATCAAATCCAATTTTTCTTTCCAACGATGTCGTTGAATGTGATTCGTATATCTGTGACCTTTCCCGCGAAGAGACTCTGCCGTACAAAAATTGTGTAACCCGTTCTAGGCAAGCGATCGATTCCAGGATATGTGCACGCTCGACTCTCGATATCTCGACGCAAGCAGTGGAAGCTCATCGCAGGTTTCTGTGATGGAGAAAGACGCGATTTGCCGGCGGCAACGGAAACAGTGAGTTTTCAATGCCAAGAAACGATCCTTTTTGTCGACGATCCTCCATTCGTATCTACCATCCTACTTTCTTGAATTTAACGTACCTCCAGGGCAGGAAGAACGACGAGTAAAGCGAATAAGAAGCTGAAAGACAAAGAGAGAGAAGAGAAGGAGATACGAAGAAAGAGAAGAAGAGATATAAAGCTCGTTGATTGGCTGTTCGTTGAAAGCGCAGAGAAACGAGCAACGCAATGGACAAAGTGTAAAGGTGACCAATAAGATTACTTGCTCGATCTTCTAACGTAAATCCACTTTCTAGTTTGTTCTACGAGACTCGTGTGAAGCATTTTTCAAACGATCCCGCTTTCTCGCTCGACGTTTCTCCTGGAATGATAAACTAAATAAGAGAACATTCGCATTTTGGAAAATTCTCTGACGAAAAGAAATACTTTCCTCGTGCAACAATTGGATATTGAAAATGGATCGCTGAGCTGCGTATGCCGAAACATGGTATATCACGTTCCTTCGCTGATATCGCGTAAAGCACGAATACCGATGCTCTTTTTCATATTATAAACGGTTTCGCCGTAAACTATGCGAAATATTTGCTATCTGCGAACAGCTCCGACGTTTAATCTTCGCTCCATTCGTTACACGTCCTATCTATGACCTTTTTTTTCCATGAAAAATGTATAAAACTTACAGCGAAAAAAGACGAGGGAAACAAAAGTTCATCACGAGTACAATGCGAAAAATGTCAAAATGATGCTTTGTTAAAAGCAAGTCGAACCGTGGCGGTGATCACGTTTCGTGGAAATCTTTTCCTGATTTTCAGGAGGTCGCGTGGAAAAACGTGGTTACGCGTTATTGTTACGTGCAGTTGGAGAGAGTATCGCAGGACGGGAACCATTTCAGATTTTCGCCGAAATAAATATCACGTATAAATTCATAAACGGAGAGTGAATATCGTTGTAGTTTTTAATTTCATTCATGTTCGTTCAACACTACCAATTTCGAACTCTCGATTGGATAGAGATTGATATTCTAGAAACTCGAGGATGTTACAAAAAAATGTATAAATGTATAAATCATGAAACTCTAAATGTGTGTTTAAAATCTGAGAAGAGTTATGGAAATTATATGAACGACTTATTAGACGTTTAATTTTATGCAAATATATAACCATCTTTTTTAAATATACTTTTACCAATTTAATTCTTAACGTTTTACTATTTAATATCATAATTCCTCTTCTATTGACTTTAAAAAAGTTGCCAATAAAATTTATCGAAAGTCCAAGAGAGCAAGGATATAAGGATAAAGTATAGTTCAAGGTATTAGTAGTATTGGTAATATTCAAGTGGAAAAGCAAGAAGAGAAAGAAAGGGAAGGAAAAGAGATGAGATATGCAAAGGTGACACTAAACACTAAACGTGAGCTCGTAAGTCATAAGTCTGAAACGTGACTTGAAAGTATTTTCCTTCAAATACGGTCTCCTGCATGTAAGAAATAAGTCACCGAAGGTAAGAGTCTTCGTGTCGCGTTTAATTAGCGGTTTGGTTTTGATCGATCCCTATCGATCGAGCATTTTACGTGTGCTCGTTTAATGTATTCATTAAGGTCGATGCTGCATTACCTCTTTCGGTAATATCGACCTCACTTTAACGAGCTTGAGGACAGGCGAACCAATGACGTGTCAACCTCCTTTTATCAGCTTGCTTCAGGCCAAGTCGACTATGTTTGATGTGTTAGCTACATGTGTATCGTTCCCTGTAACGCTTGGTCTGAATTAAAGCGGCAGCATTTGTACGGATTACCACTTATCCTTTAATATCATCGTTTGTCATATATATAGATATTCAAGTAACGCAAATTTGAAAATTGAGATTCAAAATCCAAAATTTGAAGCTTGAATTTAACCTATTGCCTTAAAATTCGTCCGTCTATTAGATGTTTGTGGAATTTCGGAAATTGTATAAAGTACATAACTTTGCGTATAAAGTAACATGTTCTATCTATGCCTTGAATAAAATTCGAATTAACGAAATTATTGGTACGGTTAAAGAAATCGCTAGAAGCGACACGACGAGAACAAATCGACAGATAGCGCGTTACTCTTTTTTTTTCACTTTTTGACGAAACACACTCGTTAACGTTCCAACGAGGACGCTATCAAACAGAACTTTCAGAACGTTCATCCGCTCGTGCATATTAACAAAAAAATTTTTAATGTTTCTCCAGTGAAAAACGGTGAAGAGAGAGAGAAAGAGAGAAACAGGGGCAAAGGGGTTAGAGAGAGAAAGAGAGAGAAAGCGGGCGCAACGATGCCGTGGCAATTTTATCCACTTCTCTTCCTGATGAGATTAATTTTTCTGCTATGAGCTCGCGATACTCGTGCAAATGGCTGTTTTGAACTCGAGCGCCCGCGTTGCCAGGGATTACAGGACTCACACATGAGAGACGACGTTCGTCGCGGCGTCGTGTCGTCGTTCCAGAGGCTCGAACGGCAACAGTGACACACGTCGCTACGGACGTGATTTCCGGAACTTATCGGTTTTCGATCGTGTGTAACGAAGCACCGAAACCAGCCGTAGTTTTCGTTGATATTTCGCATAAAGATTCTCTTCAGATTAAAAGTCGTTATTCGTTTCTTGAAAATGAACGTTTTTCCAACTGACATGGGCTGGACAAATTTTGGTCCGTTAAAAGAATTCGAATACGCGAACTGTTCGCGCGCGAATGGAATTGAATGGTCGAAACTTTTTGCTCGTAATCTCGTGGCAAACGCAGCTAGAAATCGCTTCTAATTTATTTAATGCGACCCGCGCAACATTAATTCTATCCGTCGTTCAAAATAATTAGAGGATTATGCACTCGAGGTGGTGTATCGTTTAGTAAAGCGCGCGGTACTTTAGAAACTCCGAAGTTTTACGATAATTGAATTTAGATGCTCGATAAAAATATGATGTGCCTTAGGTAATTTATTTATCAACAAATACATAGATAATTTAAAAATAGTTCCGTAAGTTTGCACGACTATTGCAAAATATTTTCATGACCCTATTTTTTAATTCTGAACTGCTTATAACGTGTTCTAAAATCGTTGAAATTTAGAATACGAATGCTCATATCATAAGAAAAATATTCACTTGTATTCTGTAAGTGTATACACATACATATACATTCATCTGCTAAAACCTAGCAAGTACTGTAACGTATCAGCATTTTGGTAACACAGAAACTCAAAACTTTGTGGCATTTTCATTTCTACATCTAACATTTACCTTTTTGGCTTTCTATAATTACGTAATAGATATGAAAGAAAAAACAAATGAAAAAAAACTACCGAAATGAATATAATGGAATTGTTTCACTTTATGTAATAGTTCTAATCTATCAAAAGTTAGTTTCAGACCAGTCACGTTTATTCAGCGAAACGATATATTCGTCATGACGAAGAAAATCGAAGTATCCAATTGAATAAGGAAAACAAGTGGGTCAACGTACCAGTTCCTTAACAAGAATTTTTTTCGATAAATTTCCGTCCGATATCGATTAAGCTTAAAAATGCAACGGGGTCGTTACTTGCCACGGTAAGAATCGTTATCTGGCCAAGAGCATCGGATATACGTAATGATTCGTGGAAACCTGTACTTCCTGTAGAAATCTACCCCTCTTTTTCTCTCACCCTTAACCCATTTTCCAAAAGTCACCTGTTTTAGCTTTCGATTTTAACGATTTCGTCAATTTAAGTTTTCCTTTCAGTTATTCTTCTGCGTGGCTTCCCATTTCGTTTCACGGAACCAACGGTGAATTACGAAAAAAATGAGATACGAAGAAATAAATGGTAAAAAGGAAAGAGAACAAAGAAAGAAAGACGTTACTGGTAGGGGTTCTCAGACTTTTTTCAACGGAGAAAAATAACGTGCGTTGCTCTTTCGATGCTCTTTCGATTCTCTCTCTTTTTTTTTTCAAAAAACAGCAAAACGCCGGCGTTCACGAGCGATCGACACCTCTCCTCCCTGCCGGTTAGAACTACCGTGCAACGAAACGATCTTCAAAGAGCTATAGACGTTCAAAGGGATTTCGTAACCAACGCGAAAGGAAAATCGAAACTTTGGCTACATGCGTCGAAAAGAACATACTCTTTACGAAGCGTGAATAGCCTAGCAAGATGTGTTGTAAAAACTCGTGCTTAGCGAAGTGCCTGTTTTTCTTTTTGAGTGGATATATTAATACGTCAGACAGTCGTAACAGTGTTCGTACATCCTATACCTAGCAAGGTTGTCTTTATTAAAACAAAGTTCTGTTAAATTTCACGGTAAGTAGATTCATTAAAAGCTACTTCATGCGTCAATGAATAAATATGACGTTACGCGAAGATATGGTTTGCTTTAATAAAAACAGTCCTTTATGAGATGAACATTTCCGTATGTGAAGAATTAAAAAGTACTGTTTTCATTTCGTAAAGGCCGAATGTTTCTCCAGACATGAAAGGAATTATACGAAAGTAATTAGATATAATAAAGAAATAACGAACAGTGGCGATGTACGGCGTTTCTTTGACGCAGAGATTGCGAACCATTACCGCGACGTTACCGTCAACGCTTTACACGTTAAACGTAACAGCGTGAGTTTGCTTTCTCAACAAGTTTCTACTTAAGTCTTGCGGTTCTATTACGTCGCGGCGTTGCGATACACACTCGATCGTATATTACAAACTTTACTCGTAACTAATGCCACGCTTTGCCTCCGTTTGTTCAGTAAACGACTGAGACCCGGTGTATCAGGCATGGCACAATTGAGAAACCAGAGAAGCAAAGAGAGAGAGAGAGAGAGAGAGAGAGAGAGAGAAAGGGAGGGAGAAAGCTGACTTCCAATTTTCCTTTCGTTATGAACGGCCTTAGCCTACGTGGGAAGTAGTGTCGCTGCTAATCGAATTTCACTCGTTCACTACTTGATTAGTTTAATTACTTACCCTTTAACTGCTTTATTCTGCCTAATTAGCCTCATACTTTGATACATAAAACTTTTGCAGTTTTTTAAATTTCTTTCCTTTCCAATATTTTCCTATCGGAAAATATTTTCATACTGTACATCCAAAAAAATAGTATATGAGAATGAAAGAAAGAATTACATATACAGGTTTGTGTAATCGGTGATACAATCGATTGGCGGATGGTTTTACGTGAAAAAATGAATTGAAATCGTAGAATAAATTCTCATGACGCTTTGTTTTCGAGAAAACCGAGATTGAAAATTTGACAAGTATACTTGAACTTCGTTAATTCCGCACTAAATAGAAATCGATAATCGACAGAAGGTTAAATTGAATAAAAAAAATGTTGAATAAAATTTCTTCATAAGATACTTCGTTTTCGAGAGAAAAATAAATTTGGAAACGTATCACGCGTGTGCATTGGACTAGGTCTTAATTAAACGTGTCGAAATTTTATTTTCTTGAAAATGATGCATTAAATGGAAAAATTTTATTTCACATTTTAGACTTGTTTTTGCATGTAAAATAACCTCCTGTTGATTGTTTGCTCATAGTCAGTATATAGCCAAGTTTAAGTATACTCGACAAATTTTCAAACTCGATTTTGTCGGAAACGAAGCGATATATGAAAAAATTTTGTTCTATATTTTCGATTTATTTTCCTACGTGGAAGCACCGTTTAGCCGGTTGTGCCACCAGTTGCAAAACATCCTGTACATTGTATCAATGAGACTACAGAAATTAATCGTAACCCGTAAATCTTTGCCGTAAATTAAGCGTCGAACGTTGAATGTTAAATGGCGGACGTTAAAGGATTCAAGTTTTTCTCCATTAGGGAATACTGCTAAAGTCGAAGCGACCAGCTCGAGTAACGTTGCTGGTTAATTTTCCAGTAAATAAAGGTGAGAAATAAAGCAACGAATCCCAATGGGAAGAGCGGCATCGTATCGCAAGAATGGAATCGATAGTCTATTATTCTGGCTTAAGTTGCTCGATTTATATGTACACCTTGCCTCCGTTCCTTGGCCAGAAACTCAAGTGCACCTACTAGCTGAATTCAGTTTCTGAGATTTACACTTCCCTTTTCTCCACTTCCTTCCTGTGTCGGATGATTTTCGCTCGGGAATTAAAAAAAAAAAATATATATATATATATTATCTCTGGAAAGCGAAGGGAAGTGGAGAAGTTACCTCGCAGTTACTATTATGTAGAGTTCGAATTTTCGCTGACTATTGTATTGCAAAGAGAAACATGCAGCAT